>NC_053158.1:62907450-63210450 GCF_016835505.1 Polypterus senegalus | reverse complement strand
GCCAATTGTTTACTAGTATGTTTTTGAACACTGCTCAAATATTTTCTTTTTCTTATAATGATGGAACTCTTCATTAACTTCTGGCTAATTTATGTAGATTTAGAGGATTATCTTGCACACTCATCTGTTGCATGACAATACACCCGTTTCTTACCATTTTGTATATCCTAAAAGTCCACAAAATATTTATTTCAAACATTTTATATATTTTTTGTTTGTGGCTGGCTCTGTGGAGGTCTGATGAGAGGGCCCTTTTGGTGTGAAGTCCCCTCACCTACCTTTCTGGGGATTGCAGGAGCATCCCTTACGCCTGTAATATAGAGTGGACATGCAATTGGCACAACCAACTAAAATAGAAACCTTCTTTTATACTTATAGCTAGCTTTGCAGTTATCTGTGGGATGATGTCATCACTAAAAGGGACTGTACATTTTTTGTACTGTTGACTCAGATTTTAATACATAATGGGAAGTTTGAAACTTGAAAGTATACATTATGTGATGAACCTAGGAATCGCAATGGACTTATCACTCTCTACATCCCAGCAGGTTACAGAAGGAATTAATAAGCTAATGGGATGTTAGGTTACAGTATATTTATTGCCCAATTCATTGAGTAAAAGTCAAGTGAGGTTATGAGGCCTCATTTAGAACCTTGTGTGCAGTTTTTGTTTCCGAGTTACAAAAAACACATATTAGAGCTTGGGAAGGAACAAAGGAGAGTGACTAGGTTCATTCCAATACTGTGAGGTGTGACATATGAAGAACCATTAATGGAGTTCGACCTTTATAGTTAAAGTAAAGGGAGATAAAAATTATGACATGATTGAAGTGTTTAAAATTATGAAGGGAATTAGTACAGTATATTCCAGCAGTTAATTTAAAATAAATTCTTCAACAAGAACATGAGGACACAGTTTGGGAATTTGTTAAGAGCAGATTTTGCACAAATGTTAGAGAGTTTTTCCTTTAGAGAACCATAGAAATTTTGAATAACCACTAAGAAGTTGACTGAGTAGTACTCTGGGAACCTTGAAAACTAGACGTGATGCTATTCTTAAGTGAACAGGATAGGTGAGCTTGTTGAACTGAATGGTCTGTTCTCAGAAGCACTCTCCTATTGTTCTGTCTGTCAGTGTGCAAACTGAAATTTCAAATGAGCTTGTTCACCTTAAGCAAATGAAAATTTAAGTTAGGCATTATAAAGGAATTTGATTTTAAGCAAAGGAGATATCACCTGTTCTTTTAAAATCAAGAACAACGAAACAAAGGTGAAAGTTGCTTAAGGATGAATTTTACATCAATGTAAGCAAGTAATACAGCTGAAACTAGAATATTGGATGCCTTTAGATCTTGATTTAGCAATATTCTGGGAATATTGTAATAAAAAGAAATCATGACCTATGTTGCACTATATGGCCTGTTTTCATTTGCATTCTCATATGTGCTAATGAAAATTCCCAGTAAATTACACACTTACACAAATGTTTCCTGGCCTCATTATGACATAGAAAAGCAAACTTAATAATGAGACACTAATTAAGAGGAAGAACAACCTGCAGTCACTCAGCTAAGGCTGTTGTATTTCAGTCAAAGAAAACTTTCTTCACATTCATTTTGATAATTTCTTTGTAAAGCTTTGGATTTCCAATTTTTAGACATCATCGTTCTCATATGTGGGAAGCACTAACCATGTATCATGTCCATCTGCTGAAGCACACTTTTAAGCAGCTTATCAGGGTTTTTCTTTTACTACAGTATCTAAGATATGTTGGTCTGGAACTCTTTTTATAAACTTAATTTACCACCTTGGGAAATCACTGTACAACCCTACTGTAGGAAGATCTGTTGCAGGTGCTTTTGAATTTGAATCATCACACTAACACTTAATTATTTTGTTCACCCCAAGGGTATTAATGAATGCCCCGTTTCAGCAGTTCAAGTGTTCCCATCGTGAAGCCCATGGTGGGTTCATTGCAGGAGCAACATTTTCTCTCAGACCCAAGTTTAAATTTACCTGTGGGGCCTTTGCTCAGTTTCTTTTCTGTTTTTGACAATATAGCTAGTTCTGTTTGCTGCTAGAACTGCTCTAGTGATGTATGATCTCACTACTGTAGGATATGGATGTTGCCTGCTGGGATTCTTTCCCATCTGCCACTTGCTCTGCTGTAAATGAACATCATTTTCAGTCATCTTCTGGAATCTCATAGTGCTATTTTAATGTGCTCGCCTCCAGCTGTAAATGCACCTCTTCTTTCTTTTAGCACTTAGTGCTTACAATACACCAATTATTATTGCTGGTTGAAACCTTTCACCACTGGCTCAGTGTTTACTACTCAATTTTCAGTCTTGCATATAACTGAACTTGGTGCTTAACACTAGAATTACCAGAACCTACGAGAAAACCCGGAAATACGGCCCACCTTAAATCCATTCACACCTCTCCGTCAGCTTCTTTTGTCCTGTAAACGTGCCGATAAAAACAAGCAGCAAGCAGCCTGCTATTCCATCCGCCCACCACCACAGAACGTGCACAAAGTTCTCCCAGCTCATGCCTTGATTATCTGGGAGTGAAGTGCTGGAGTTTTAGAGTGGAAATAATAGATCGTTATTAGGAACACATGCATTTCATGTGTGTTCCGTTTCTACAATAATCTATGTAAACACATTTTTAAAACAGAAAAGTTTTTCATATTTTAGTAGTAAAAGATAAACTTCAGGCTCCATACATTATATAGTTTATGCCTACATTTTGTCATATACTACTAAAATATTGAAAAACGTTTTTTGTAGGCGCTGGTAATTCTAGTGTTAAGCAATGTTTACATCTTCAGCTTCATCTGACACAGTTTTGATGATTTGGCTAACACAACACAGAGCATAAAAGAAATATGAACTACAATCATTGAATGTCTGAATTCTTAACAAGATGTGTAAGGATAATTGGATCAGATTTTTAAATGTGAAATAATTTTATTCATGTGACTTTCTGTGTGACATAGCTGAATGGCAAACAACATCAAGTTGTACATAACCATCAATAACAGTACCAACATTTAATTACAGTGTCTGTGAAAAGTAATCATCATCTTGGAAGTTTTTTTTTATTTTATTGTTTTATAATATTGAATAACAGTGGATTTGATTTAGCAATTTTGACACTGATCAACAGAAAAACCATTTAATGTCTAAAGTGAAAACAAATCTCTGCAAAGTGGTTTAACTTAATTACAAGTATAAAATACAAAATAGTTGATCACATAAGTATTCATCCCATTTAATATGACACACCTAAATAATCACTGGTGCAGCCAATTGGTTTTAAATGCCATATAATTAATTCAATGGTGGCCACCCATCTCAGGTTTCAGATGATTGTTGTGTAAATACACCTTATATGGGAGGTCCAACTTGTGCTGAATCTGTTTTGTGGCCTAACGTACATAATGAAGACATAAGAACTCTCAAATCCATCCATCCATCTATCCATTATCCAACCCACTATATCAACTCCATAAAAAAGATGAATGAAAAGCACAAGTTAGAGGATGGAGACAAGAATGTTCAAGTCGCTGAATTTCCTTTGGAGTTCAGTTTAATCAATCAAAAAGAAAACTAGAGTAGTAGACTAGGAGGCCACCAAGAGACCTATGATAACTCTGTAGGAGTTACAGGCAACAATGGTTGAGACTGGAGATACTCTGCACACAACAGGTGTTGCCCAGGTGCTTCATCAGTCGCAGTTTTATGGGAGAGAAAGCCACTGAAAAAAAATGCACTTGACATGTCAGTTAGAGGGAGTACATGAGAGGCTGTGAAATCAGCTGGAATAAGGTTCTGTGGTTTGATGAGACCAAAATTGAGCTATTTTGGCCATCAGACTAAACACTGTGTTATACTGCACATTATCAAAACACACCATCCTCACTGTGAAGAATGATATTGGCAGCACCATGCTGTGGGGAAAGCTTGTGAGTATGGAGGGTTAAAGGAATTCAACAAAATACATGGAAATGGAAAAGTAAATGTGATCTAAGTTCCATCTTTCTTTAATAAAATGAACACTTACTATAGTAATAGCCCAATATAAATGACCATCACTTGCCCATACTGTATATGTACTATAATTCAAACAATAAATGAATAAGTAAAAAATATAAAGATTGACCTGTTGCTTGCCGCTTTAATGTGATCGTTAAGTGATAAAGCCAAGTTACCTGTAGCTGAGTTAAATCACTTTTTTGTCACCATGTTTACATATAGCTCAAACATTAAGCACTTAGCAAGCTTATACACTTATAAATTCGGTTTTCATTGACACATAAACGTTTATTTGTTAAGTTGGGAATTTTTTGCATTTTTGGAAAAAATGTTTTTTCTTAAGAAAAGAATTATGTGAATTGATATTATTTGGAATGCTCAGGGCAGTTTTCTTCTGAGAAAGTAGTTCCCATTGATGATTTAAATAAATGTTTTACTCATAGTTGTGTAGCAACTCCAAGCCTTAAGGATGTTATCCATGTTCACAGTGCCACGTGTACCACAGTAACCAGGGCTGTGGAGTTGGTACACAAAACCTTCAACTCCGACTGCTCAATTTCTGATACCACTGCCTCCAACTCCAACTTGTCTATTTGTAATTAGACTAACATATTTACTATGTTGATTGAAAGCACACAAGATACAAGGCACTTTATCACTGCCATCCTGATTCATCAGACTACGCTTTAGCACTCTAACCAATTTTAAAGTTTGGTTTTAAATGCTATACCAATGTTGTTGTAGCTTACAAATACTGAGTAACATTAAACATAAGACTAAACTTACAAAATTAAAAAAAGAAGTAATATTTTTATCAAATGTCTAGAATATAAATATTTTAATCAAATCAGTACAGTATATCTAAAATTGGAAATTTTAACAAATTACATTACAATTCACATTTAATCAGAGTCAGTACATTTTTACCAACTCCGAGTCCAACTAAGTAACCCATAATTGCTTCCGACTCCCACTCCAACTCCACAGCTCTGGCAGTATCACACTTAATTGTTAAGAGTAGTGTGGAATATTTGTATTTTTTTTAAATTAGCTGTCACCAGTGATGTAAACAATATCCAGTGACTTCAAAGTTTAATATGGCGATCTTTCCAGTTGTCCGAAATATAGATAAACCACGCAGATACAATATGTAATAATTATGTACTAATGTTACAGAGATCTGTTGTTTTTTATTCATTGAATATACAAAACATTTAAACAATGATTGGTCAGTACTTACATGCTAACTGGACTGCAACTTTTTATTTCAACAGCTTCTCTCTCTCTCTCTCTCTCAAGCAGAAATAATATTCAACACATGTAAGCAAATCAATGAGTATGTAGGTGGTGTTCAATATCGTCTTGTTTGCTAGTCTGAGATGGTCCCCATCCTATCAAAACCAAAGTGGCAAATTATCATGGTATTGTTAAAGTGAGGTGAATTTACTTAATGAAACTGACAGCAATCAATAAGTTTAGTGGTCAATGATGAAACTAGAATGAGAATATCTTGTCAAGTAAAACTAGCACCATTTTATTACCACATACAGACTATGTAAATGGAGCAGTGTTTCCCACTTACAAAAAATTTAGCAGTGGGCCACCAGTACAAACTTTTCTGCCTTTGCAGCTGCAAAATTATGTAAAAATGAAAATCCATAACTGGTTCTCATGCTGCATTTAACACTTTTTGAAACACTTGCCATGAAAACTGTGCATGGAGAAGGCTACTTTTTAATTAATTCGTTTGTTGGAGCTATTGTACAGCCATACTGTAAAGGTCACACTCACAGCTTATACTGTGTATTTTAGAAGTCCATATACTGTAATATCAATTTAATACACTTATTTATATATTTTCTTGTGAATCTCAGAATTACATAGCCACTGATTTAATAACTAGATTTCCCTGCAATTCTCCTGCACTGATAAACCAGTAAAGCTGTTTGTCTCATCTTAACATGAGATCCCATGGAGTTCATTAAAACATCTTGAATGCACTTACTGTACATGGAAAGACGTAAAGATACTGCTCACCTGCAAAGAATGACTTTGATCTTGAATATGAAGCTCCATGTATCAATATGCACCTTCACAGCTACAATGTTAATCTTTCTTTACTCAGTATATCTATATCAAAGATTATTTTGAAACACAAAAGCAAACTATACACATTTCTTGGCACGTCAGAAGTGCCCATTGGTGTTTATTTATATTAAAGATATTTACCTGTTGCATTGTAGCCACCTTCAGTCTGGCTCATGTAGACACCTCCAAAAACAAAACAAATAATCAGTCATTTCTATCTGTTGCTTATCTTTAATTACTTTCCCTTGCCATCTCCTGTGACTGCGTTTTCTTAACACACTCCTCTTTTCCCCAGTCTGAATACTTCTGCTTATTTTGGCCCCAGTGTACCTGTATTATGGCACAGTCTTAATCACTGCTGCCTCAGAGATTTAGGATCCTGTATTCAAATGTGGTGTTTGCATATTCATAGATTCTGGATTTGAATCCCATGCCAGATGTTGTACGTGTGGACTTTGTGTGTTCCCCCATGCCCATGTGGGTTTTCCTCGCATATCTGTAAAGATGTGCATTTCCTGCTAAGTTAATTTTTGATTTCAAAGCAATGCCGAAATGAATGTTATGTTTGTTTTTGCATGAGTAGGCCATGTGATAGACTTTCTACCTGTTAATGGTTATATTCCACCCATTCCACGCAGTGCTGCTTGGAGAGGCTGCAGCTTGTATTACAGAAATTTCAGTGTTAGATTATGTTTTCTTATGTGCTTAGTGTATAAATTATATGTCATCCCTATCACTCATTTCTTTATTAAAGTGATCTGTGCTTTCATAAGAATTATTTCCCTTTGGGCTTCAGGATGCCCTTCCTCCCATTTAACTGCAGAGGATGTCACAATATCCTTCAGTGCAGAAGGGTTTTTCCAAGCAACAGCATTCATTTTCTATTTATGCCCATGGGCTGTACCCTCTTTCTTCATTCTGGCACCAATGTTATCAGAATACTGCTTCTTTCCATTTCACTCTTCTGTACTTTTGCAAAGAACAAGCCTCATTTTGCACATCTCTAGAGACTTAACTATTTTCAGCTACTGTCACAGATAAGTGTCACTTTTTTAATACACTTAAGTAAATCTCACATATCTATAAAACTTACGAAACTCATTATTTTTTCAAAATATCTAATTACACTAGGCTTTGGCTGATGCAACCTTCATTTGGATTAAATGATATTGATAAAGGATATATAGAAGGCATTTTTAGCCTAATGAGAAAATGAAGCCCTGTCCAGGTGGAGCTGCTCAAAGTGATCTCAAGGATTTAAACAGAGGGTCTCTTAATGAAGACACTGTCTTTTCCCTACTTCACTACTGAAGAGAGCCATATGTGGTCTTGCTGACTTCAATAAAGAGATAACTAAAGAGAGCTGTTTCTGTTGACTTTTCCTAATTATACTTAATTATATGACCAATGAATTAGCAGCAAAGTAGATGGACATGTTATGCAACTTGTATTAAATTTACTGGCTTAGGCAAAGTGCCATGTTTTTAACCTCTATCTAAGAGGAAAAACATTTTATGCAGCTGTTGATAAGATTGAAGTATCAGCAATTTATTAATAATGCCTACAATGCAGAGTAATTAAGGGAAATATCACTAATTCTATAATGGATGTCACTTACATAATTACTCCTACGCCTGGCGCTCCCTTGTTAGATCTGATTGTCAGGCTCCCTTCATCCCAAAAGTAAAGATCCTTTTTCATTGCTGTCCACTCATCTGCAAGTTTTCAGCTATTCAGTGTGCTTGTATTGTCACTACTTCACTGAGCAATCTTAACAAGGTCTGCTGTTCTTAAGTTGTCATTTTTCAATTTACTTTGTTCTGTTACATTATTCATATTACTCTTATTGTGCAGCTGTTGCAACTCCACATGTTACCTTGTATACTACTATTGCAATTTACTCTGTTTGTTAATTTTACACAATAGCACTCCTGGATTTTTATAGCTACTGCTTTTATCATCAGACATGTATACTTCTTAGTCTACCAGTGATGCATTCTGTTTATGTACTGTGTTTGTGTATATCTCTTATATTGTACTTTTCAATTGGTAAATTTTCGTATTGTATTCTGTAGACCTGTAAAATACATTGCAATGTTGCATGCAACTCCAACTCAGAAAAAGTTGGGACGGTATGTAAAATGTAAATGAAAAGAGAAAGCAGTAATTAGTAAATTACAGTAAATTATCTTTGATTTGAAAACAATCTAACAGCCATGTAGGACAAAATGTGCATTGCCCGAAGCATTCTGCTAAGCCTTAGTGGCACATCAGGACTGTTAAGAAAGCAAATTTAACAGGGACGTGGGCATCCAGCTGCACAAAACCCCCACTTGTGTTCCAAGATAAGTGACTGAACTCCAGCTTGTCCAGGATCTACCTGGACTTCATGTAATGACAAAAGTGTAAATCAGAGTTGCACCAGCATCTCTCCAGAGGGCCCTCTGCAGACTACAAATTGATTCAAGAAAGAACAAAGACCTATAATTCAAGGGATGACAACGAAGATGGGCAGTAGAATCTACCTCTTAGAATAGACTGATTTTGTAACTGAAAGTGACTTTAATTCAATCAGGAAAAAGTTCCACCTTTCTGTAAATCTCTGCAACATCCTGAAGAAGCTCTCTGCTTGGGATTTTTGCTGGGCAATCACTGAACCTCCTGGGGATTCTCTCAGGACATCCTCTCTGGAATTCTCTCCCAGGGAGCAGGAACTCTCCAAAATGACTTTATAAAATCTTGTCTCACACTAAAGGCTATGAGCTCCTTGCTTGGAGAGCTGAATTCCAAAAACTCTTACCTTTGTGGACCAGAAGCTGAGACCCAGTCTGTCAAGCCAAAGCTGTGTGTCAGTAGTCTGACAATGCTGAGAAGCTACGACTTCAAGAAGTGAAATTCTGCATCTAAACTCTTGGGAAAGACGGCAGAAGTCAAGCTGATGAAGCAGCAGCACAGCACTGACAAGGATCATGCAGCAAAGAGAAAGAGTTCACTCCAACACATGAAGAATCTTACACTAGAACTCAGGAAACAACAAAGCAATAACATCGGACATCATCTATAAACACTTGGTATCATAAAACTATTTAACTGTGTCAACATAAAGTAGAACTCTAAATATGAGTAAACAGTCTGCCCCTATGTTATATGTTTGTCTGTTTAGTCTGTCTATATCCAGTCTTATATGCCAACATATATATGCAGTTATCATATTTCTATAATCCTTGTAAGTATTAATAAATTGTACTATTCTATTTCTTAAGATGAGTGTCCGTCAGTTACCTTGATATAAGTCTAAAGGCCGGAGACCCACCTCCTACAACAGAGAAAAGTAAAGTAAATAAAGTAGGAGCCTTGCTGACTTATTTAAATTAATCACTGGTATTGCCAAAGGCAAAACGGATAATTAATTAGCCAAGTTAAAAATTTATTTTTCAAATCTCACATTATTATGTGATCCTCCTGGGTGGCTGTCTTATTAATTATTAATCATCAAAAAAATCCTACAGCCCACTATTTGATGTTATAACTTATAAACTTTTATTGTTTTCCAAAAATAAACACTTATCATGATTTTGATACTTGCAACATATTGCAAAAAAATGTTTGGACAGTAAAGAATTAACCACTTTGTAACGTTGCCAGTCCTTGTTACTTAATAAATATGAGACAGCCCCTCCTGAGTATATAACACTGATCCTAGTAGTGGGCTGACCATTAGTGAAAAAGTAGTGAATACATTTAAACACAAAACCTACACACAGAGGGAAAATGAAAATGGTTCAGTATATTTGTGCCTTAAAGATAATTTTTTTTTGTTTGGACCTGTGTGTAATACATGAGCCTAACACCTTAATAGTATTACTATTATTAAATCAAACACTGAAGAGAGGGACTGATATGCAAAAGGTGACTGGTCAAAATAACTATACTGAATAGGAAATCAGATATCATTTTCAGTATTGGCAGTTAATGTATGCTAATGTATTTGCATTAATACATAAAAATTGCAAACACACATGTAAATAAAAAATCGATTACTTTAATGTAAAGAAAACTTTACTTAAAAATGTTTACCAATATGCTCATTTCCTGAAAACACATCAGCAAATCTTTCATATCATGACAATGGTAAAATGACTAAATAGTGAAACATGTTTGAGGATGAGTGAAAGTTGAGGGAAAATGTATTTAAGACTGAAGCCAAAAAGCACTTCTCTACTAAAAGAGTTGTGGTAACCCAGAACAAATTACCAAGACATGTAATTGAAGTAGGAACCTTAGTACTAGGGTGTTGTACCATGTTAGCCATTTTGAATGTAGTGTGAAGTCAACCAAAGTGACACCTTTTATTGGCTAACTAAAAAGATTACAATATGCAAGCTTTCAAGGCAACTCAGGCCCCTTCTTCAGGCAAGAAGTAGGAACCTTAAAATTTTTTAACAACTATTTGCATGAGATATACTGTAGGTGCAGTTTAGCTATTAACTAAACAAATGAGCTTGAAAGACTGAATGGTCTCTTGTTATTTGTTAACTTTCTTTTGTTCTTTGTTCTTATGACTCTGGCATTTCAGTATGCATTCTAGTTAAATAACATTTGCAGTACAAATGAAAAATGACAGTTATGGTTTCTTACATATTGTATCTCATTTTATTCCACTGGCAAAGGCCATCTCAGCATTTTAGAAGGACTTTAATAATCCTCTTGGTGACACCCTTTACATTTTTTTCACATGATTTCAGGTTCTTTTTTCTCTTGACATGGGTCATCTGTCATGCTCACAGCCTTTAATGAGTGTGGCTCACAAATTGGTCCAGTCAGCACTCTTTAATTGCTCCAGCAAGGGACAAAAGAGCTTGAGCTGGATGAAGTTACTAGTAGAGGACTCCAACAGCCTTTGAATTTTCCTCTCAGGTCAATCAATCAGGATTTATATTTCTATTCAGTGCTGTAGATATGATCCACTGGCTGGTTGGATCCCTCCTGCTGAAACTTTTATTCATACCAACATTCAAAAACTGTGTATTAGAAAAGGTAAAACTACTCTTCATTCTTGGTATAGTTCATGCTATATATAACACATGTCACAGGAATGCACCTTTCTCTGCTTGTGGTAATTTTTCAGTTTTTCTGTGCAGACTATTCCTGAAGGAGCTTAGAAAGTTACATTTCTCTTTGCAAGGTAAACTGTCAATCTTGTGCCTTTAGAATTCTTACCGTCATGCAGAAAATAAGTAAGAAACCATAATAAAATTCAGCCTTCGAGCCAGGCTTTGTTCAGTCAGAAGGTTTTTATAACAATGTATGAAACCATCTTACATTAGAGTATATGAAAAATTGTCTTTATATCCAAATAAAACACAAATTAAAAAAAAATATCCTTTTAGGTAATTTGTTACCCATTCATTCTGTGCAAAATGTACTTATTTTCTTTCTCATAATAAGGCTTATAAAGCACCCAAGACTCTTAGAAGTTAAACTTGAATATAGTGCAAATACTTCTATGTACCAAGACCTTTATAAAGGCTTTGTTTGTACTACCTGGCTACATGTGAATGACAGGCACTGTACATTAATCACTTAAAAGTCTACCTATAGAAGGACAAATGTCTGTGTATGTATGTGTCTGTTTGGTTGCTTTGTCTCTGTCATTCCAATAGAAGGCACATCACAAATATTTGCACTGCTTTTACGAATTACTCACCAAATGGCATATGCATTTGTCCTTCCAACAATAAGGTGCATCATAAACATTTGTACTAAAGCATTTTATTATTACAATATATTCACGATGCTCCATCTGTTGAAATGACAAATGCAATACATTTTATTAATACTTGCATTGCAAAATAAATCCCTATAGATGGTGCACTGTAAACTTTAATGTTGAGGTCTACATTGATAACTTAGATTTCAGCTCATCTCTGACGGGTAACATAGCTAGTTCTGTTATAAAGTGATCCTGGAGTCTTTTGCATTTATTTTTCACTAGCTGAAATACCCAGCGTTGCCTGGGAGGAAAATAAAGTTGTTTTTTTTTGTTTTAATTGTTTGAGAAAAGCATAAGTAAAAAAAACACAGCTTTAAAAATAAAAATAAATTAATAAACAATAAAGACTTACTAATGTCCTTGTTTTGTGGTCTTGTATGTATGGTATCATCCAGTTGACGCTCGAAACTGGCCAACTCTATTTAATTTCAAAAGCAACAGGGGCGCATAAACAATGCTGGCAGTCGCCTGCTATATACTAACTGTGTAAGGCCGTACTGTTAAAAGCACAGGATCCTACAAATTAAATGTGAATTTCCCCTTGGGATTATTAAAGTATCTATCTATCTATCTATCTATCTATCTAAATTATTGAAATCGTCAGAACTACTCTGGGCATCTCTCTGCTATGAGGATTCATGTTGCCAACATGCTCGTATCGTTTGTGCATTAGCAGCTAAGCGACTGTCTTTCTTAAGAGGTATCCTTTTGCCGGTGTGCTGGCCTCGCTTGCGTATCCTTGGAGCCGGAGCCCTCACCCCAACTCTACGTCTCACTTCTGGGCTGGACAGACGCACACACTTGCACGTGTAGAACTCTATTTAATTTCAACAGCAACAGGGATGTGGTTGCGCTCAAACATAAAGAATGCTTGTAGTCGCCTCCAGTTTGCCCTCTGGTGGTCATTCAGAGTATCAAATGGATGATAACATGCGTACAAGACCGTAAGATCACCCCCCACCCTACCAAAAAGGGGGTGGGTTAGGGCTAATTTCACCCTACAGTATTTTTAGGTGACCAATGAGAAACATTTGTACCAAGTTTCATGAAAATCGCCCCAGCCGTTTGGACGTGATGCTGGAACATACATACATACACACATTGGCTTTTACATATATAGGTGTATCTTTCAAATGCAAAAGAGTAATGAATAATTTCATTTCTGACTGTAAAATTGTCAATTATTTTAAAACAACATTTGACGGAAAAATAAAAACAACAAAGCAGTTTGAAAATTACATCATCAAATATTAATTTTAACAGGTACAAGATGTGGATCAGATGGTCTTCTGATTCTGACTGTAAACAATTCAGCATTGACACAGTGAAGATCTGATAAGCCTTGGCCTACTAGTGTCCATTTCTGTATCAGTGATACAGACTTCTTTCATGTACGATTCTTATTTTTTCACTTTTTTAATACCTGGCCAGCAGTCTTTTTAATGACACCTCACAGCAGAGTAGCTGCCATTTTTTGTTTACCTTAGTGGTGGGTGTGCTTAGTTACAGGTAGAAAGGCTTTTTTGCTTTCTCTACTCACACTACCCATGACCATAACTCAATGTAATGATTTTCTGCAGAGGCTCCACTATTCATCACATTTGTTGCAAGGCACTAATTGCACCTCTGAGCAATTATCGCCTAAATATAGTACCAGATCTGTCTGTTCTGTGGACTCCAGTGTTCCTAAATAGCGAGTATTTCCTGCATAGATATTCAGAAAAGAGTTTGCCTGTTCTTTGCAGTGTTTTCACCCAGCATAATCTTGTACAGCTGAATTTGGGCCTTGCTAAGACAAGTTTAGCAGCCTCTATAAACCTTGTAAAGTACACCCTTTTTGTGTGATATTAATACTTCTAGATATGCAGAATCTGCTTTAACTCAGATATGGATCCTATAGTTACATCTCAGAAATTCCTAAATTCCTTCCATTTACTTGAAGAACCAATTGTATTGTTTCATTTTTTACCCAAAAAGAATGTTAAACACATAAGGTTGAAAAAAGAGAGGATCATGTTGTATGTAACAGATGCCTGTTGGAAACATACATTTGTTAAAGATTTACACACACATATGCTACCAGGGCCTGTCATGAAACTGAATGGATCATAGGAGCTATGGCTTCTTTTTGACAGTCTTACCCAGCACCATGATTCTTAAGGTAAGTCTACTGAAAGCAAAGACCTTGTTACTTCACAGTACATGTATATGAATTCATATTTCTATAGGTTTATTTGTAGAGAACTAATCTGTATTATTAGTATTTAATTTAATTAATCCCAATATTCTCTTAAGAGTTTCATAATCCATTTTGTTTGTTTGTTTGTTTTTTATAGTCTTGAATAACTTTCATGCAGCAAGTTTCATGTGTGTTTCCCCCTTTTTTTTTTTGAGTCCCATTCACACTGCCTTCCAGGACACTCTCTGGTCCCAAGCCTTCCTTTTTATTTTTCACTGTTGCCTTTATTGTCTTCCATTCTGTATTAAATCCTTTTGACATATGAGACTGCTATAAATCTTCCTTTGGCTTTTGCTAATACCTCATACTATTTTATATCTTTTGCCTGAATTTTAACATTTGTGCTTTGCATGCCAAATAGTCTGTGTATGTTATCTAAACAGGTTTTAAAAAGATCCACATTTTGTCTGGCCAAGTCTGTCATATTGTTTTGTTTTTTTCTTTCACACTGTCAGGAGACTAAAGAAAGCATTATCTTTTATTATTGTTTATCAAATGACAATCAAAGCAGTGTATCACAAGAGTGCAATCTGACAGGTTCATCACATGGATATATTCAAAGTCACATATTGATATATTGTTCCTTCTTTTTCTAGTGTCTTTTTTTGTTATTTTTAATACAGTCAACAGACAGGAAAGTGACGTAAGGTACTGATACAGGCCAGTGTAAGTGTTAATTTGAGCACATATTGCAAAAAGAATAGACAATCTTTTTTATTTTGTGCCCATAATTGTGTCTTACAATTCTCATGGTTGGAAAATCTTCAATCTTGGTACTGTTGGAACTCAGTTGGCAGAAAGGGTCTGGAAAATTTACACATTAAAAGGAAGGAATGGGGCATCGTCAAAAAGCTAGAAAGACTTTAAAAGAACATTTGTCAAAGCCCAATATATAAATCAAAAAAATTGACAGAAAATCCTAATAGATGCTTGGTAGCTTCTTTAACCTACCACTTACACTAAACAAGAAAAAGAGAGATCTGAGAGTGAAACTGGTAAACACTAGGGCACTAAGCCATGTACACTACCATCTTTAATAAATGAGCATGCATTGACATGTCACATAACTGTCAACAGGCGCCATTGCTATAAACAATATGGGTGCTGCAGTGAAAAACTATATAAAATGGTGATCACCACAAAAACAAGTTGGCACCAAGTTGACATTACAGTCAAAACAATAACACACTTAAGAACAATGCAATGCCAAGAAAAACATTCAAAAAATAATGTTATCCATGTCACGTACACCTTGGCACAATTTGGTTGTAATACCTCCACTTACATATCTACCTCTTTTGTCCACAGCCAGGAAGGCCAGAACATGGAAGAAGACCAATGACCTTGCCTCTGTCTCTGGCTTTGCCTCTTCTACTCTTGCTGGATGGCCAAAAAAGAAGGTATATATGTGTTGCACAATTCTAATATGTATTACAAAAGTTTTTTTTCTTTCTTTAAAAAGATTAATGATTCCAGACATTTTCATGCTTACTCTTCACAGTTCATGTAGATTTCCCGGATCATTCTGGACCTGTACACAGTGCTTACAAGAGAATTAAAAGAAGAAGAAGAAGAAACAGGACATTCCATTCCATTTGAGCATGAAATATTAACTGAGCAGACAAAGCTACAGACGGGGGTGAACTCTATAATAAATTGGGCAAAGCTGAAATATAAGGACAGAATTGAAAATGTACCACAGACTGATAACCTGATTCATTGTGGAATGGCATGGCGATGACAATTGGCATTTATGGTAAATACAATTGAATTGTTAGGTGTGAAAACTAACTCAGAAATTCAACAAATTCTATTCAAGGTTTGAGACACAGGTTTTTGCTTCAGAAATTAGTCCTCAAATGAGCAAACTCAGGACTCAAGCCAGGAATGGGTATTTTTTTACTAGAATAATGTCATAAAGTTCTCTAAACATGATAAAATAAAGAAAAATGTTTGGTACAGACAGAAGAAATGGGTGCCTGCATTACTCCTGTACAGACCAACAAAAAGTTTCCAGTCTATAGAAACAGGCAAATGGTATTCCATTAGCAAAACCCTACAGACCCAAAAGCATTAAGTGACATCAGACTGATGGTATTATCTTCTCATATCATGAAAATCATTGAGAAGTTCATGAAGAGAGAGCTGCTAATAATAGTAAATCTACAATACATCTGTCACCTCCTTTGTTTATCTTATACACAAATGAATGCAGGAATTTGACAGGCATATCCTGAAATTTGCAGATTACTCTGTTATTGTGAGTCTTCTTCAAGAACTGATTGCTCATTTTAACAGCTAAATGTACTTAGACAAAGGATATGGTTGTAGATTTTAGGTGTTCCCCTCCTCCTGCTTTATCAATATTAATTAAAGGGGAGACAGTGGAGATGGTAGAGTATTATAAATATCTAGAGTCAGTCATTGATAACAGGCTACTGTTTGATCTTAACACACAAAGAATTAGCAAAAAGGGTTTCTTAGGAAACTCAGTTATTTCAAAGTGGACTAAACCATAAGGACATTTTTTAAAGTCCTTTATTTAATCTATTTTTACATTTGCTTTTATATGTTGGTTTGGTAACCTCAGCATTAGGTTATAAACATCTTAACATTATAAAAATTAGCAGCACAATTATTGGTTTGCAGCAGACCTGTCACTTGGCTGTATTACCAACACGTTAGAAAGAAAGCCTATTCTGGTTTTGTTTCTGTTTTGATAAGTTTGGCTTGATTGTATGTAATGTTATCTTCTTTGTTGTATAAGTTAGATTTGATCACATGGAATGATATTTTTTTCAAATAAAATAAAAAAGAAAGATGGCCAACTTATTTCTGTCTGACAGTAGCTATCTGCTTTTTCCTAAATTTCATCTTTTGCCATGAGGCTGCAAATTTTGTTTCCTGAAGATAAAGAGCAACAGGCTTAAGAACTCTTTTATTCCTGCAGCAATAAGCATTTTGAGTCCTGTTACTTGTCGGGATGCTGCTGAATTCTGAATTATTATTTTGTGTACTGTTAAAGGTCATTTTTCTTTTTTGTACTAATGTTGAGTGTATGTACTCATAACACTAGCTTTCAGTTGTTGTGTCTTTGTTTATTTTCTTGTATCTTTGTGTTTACATTAGAAAAAATGTGTCTGTGTAACAATGCCTTATGTTTTATACTCTACTGCTGTAAACAAGTGTCCCTCTGGGATAATAAATGTTGAATGAGAGCTTTTTCAGTTGTACTCCTATAAGGAAGCAGAATGTTTTTTACAACAGTACATGTGACAGCTAAAACACAAGTTCTCAGTAAAATTGTCTCTCATGTATGCACTTCCTATTCAATATATGCCAGTGTATGTTCCAAAGTATGCTACAATGTAAGCATGGCTTGCTTTTATACAATGACTGCCTGTAACAACATACTCTAACATATATGTGACGCCCATGACTAGTGGCATAAGTAGAATTTGATGGGGCAGAGTGCTAAGTAAATAAACTGGGGTTGCTCTTATGTAAAGTGAATTAAATCCAATTTAAAAATGAGATACATCAAGTATATTAGCTAGTAAAAGACCAGTAATCATAATAAAGCTTTATTAAGTTGTGGGAATGATAACACCTTTAACACCATTAACCATTCTCTTCTGATGTAAGCTAGGCAAGAATGTTAATAGTAACGCCTTACAAAACAACATCCAATCTAGAATTGTAATTTTCTTGACAAACTAGATGAGCAGGAATTGTGAACTTGTTGGGCTGAATGGTCTGTACTCATGTTCTAAAGCAATCACATTACGTTACTGCTGACGTGATAAAATTATCTCTTTAACATGCAATATCACAGAAACCAAGAAAACGTAGACACTACAACAAATAAATACCCAAGCTTTGATGGTAAGTCTAACTCTCACAGTGCAGGCCCATCAGTGCTCCTTCCCATGTCTTTTCATAGACGGAAAACCACTTCCTCTGACACTAACAGAAGCATGTTCAGAGACAGGATGAGTTGCCTTCATCTGTGTTTTTTTCTTTGGATCTGAGGGTTGAAAAGGAAAATGGGTAAGTGTCTGTGTTATACTTAAATCATTATTCCTTTACTCCCTTAAATGCCTTTATGTATGAAGAGTCACAACATGCTCTCCATTTTTAAAAAAAAACCCTTCTCAGTTTTTGAAATTATTTTTTTTCGCCTTGAAATGAGGAGTATTCAACTCCTAATTTTACCCCCACCTTAAGAAAATGCTTCCGAGTCCCTGTTTGTGCGTGTGTTTCCTTATTCTTTAGGAAGCATTGTTCTTACAGCCTTATGCCTTATGCTTTGGCTTGTTTTACAGAGTTTGTTTACTTCAGGGCAATATTAGTTTAAGGAAGTTAATTGTAGGGCTCAATTTTAATATGCGTCTTTTGTACTCTGGGTTCTAAATGAAAGTTTCAACAGGTGGCATAACAGAAAATATTTCAAATTCAAATCAAGTTGCCGAGCAGAAACAAAGTATGTAAATCAGGTTCTCTTATTTCCTCTTGGGGTATAATTGTACAAATATGCTGAAGCACAAAAAAAATCTAATTATATATTGGTACTTAAAAGCATATAATTTATTACAGCAATGTGCATTTACAGATGACTGCTAATTTTTAAAGCATATTTAGGTTTTAACACCTGTGTGTGTGCCACATACAAGCTAAACAGCAATCAGGCAATTTGATTTCATGCTTTTCTAGTTCTGGATTCTTGTTTTATTATCATATATAAAAGAAGTGCATAAATGATTAAGGTATCTCCTCTTTTTCTTCCTGAGGTCTATTATTACTTAAAAAAGAAATTGTTAACCTACGTATGCATATGTACATACATACATAGCTGAACTCTTGTATTATTTATATCTAACCATGGCATTATCTTACTGCAGAATTTAGTTTCATCTTTGACTTATTTACTTCATTTACAGAAATTGTTATTAATATTTTTAATCTGCACATTAATGAATATTTTTATGGGAGTAATAGCTCTGACTAATTATGACATGTATATGTAAATATAAGAAAATAGCAACATTCTGAATATTGAATAACACAGCTGTAATAATATGTTTGGTAAGGATTATTGAACATTTAATGAAATCAAGAAATATATTTCATTATTCGTCCTAAATATGACAAAAAATTATTTTTGTTATTCATGAGTTTTTTAACAATTGTAATAGAGGAAGTCCTTCATTGCAGGCCTTCACATCCAGGATACAGTCTCAGCAGTCTGGCATTATATTAACACAGATTACACAGGGGCCTGTTAAATTTTATTAGTGCATGCAACCTCTTATAGTGATGCTTACAAGCTGATGCAAGCTTTAAATGGTCATTGTTTTAGATCTAGTAAAACAATATTATGATACCTTGATTTATAACTAAAACATGAAATTAAATTTTCATAATTTATACAAAATAAAAAAGTAAAAGTCTATGCTTAGTTTCTGATAAGCTGTACTCCGCTTGTATATCCAAAATACATTTAGTGTTCACACGCCCTCCATAGTTATATCATCCTGTTCTTAGTTTAAAAGAGGTGGAACCTGGAATTGTCTTGTGCTGCTGTAGCTCATTGGCTTGAAATTCAGATGCATTGAATTTAGAGGTGCCCTTCTGCATGCCACTGCTTTAAAAGGCAGTTTTTTGAGTGTGTGCAGCCCCTCTTTTTCAACGAGTTTGGCTATTCTTTTTTGAATTCTGTTATCAATAATATGTTTTTGCTATTCAGTGAATGTTCATTACAATATTTTCTGTAAATTCTAGAGACGTTAGTATATGAAAATTCCTGTAGTGCAATGTTTCTGTGATGCTGGAACTGTCGTGCCCGGTACCATCAATTATATCATGGTCAAAGTCATTTAGGTCATGCAAGATGCCCACCATAATGTCTGAGCAAAAAGCAATAAACAATTAGCAATGCAATAAACAATAAGCAATTTCCCATGTTCGCATGCTGTATACCATGAGTTGCACCCATATATTGAGCAGACATTGGTTTAATGTGCAGGAGTACCAAAGTTATTGGTATTGGGAAGAATGAGCAAAAAAATGCTATGAAAAAATATATTTATTGCTCATTAGCTCAAAATATGACAGAAATGTAATTTGTGACTAAGTTGAAATTATTTAAAGAAAAAAGAGTTTATAACTGCCACTCAAAAAAGGTACTGCATTATTTCACAAAGGTATTGCTTTATTTACACAATAATTATGGAGTTATTTTGCAAAGTATTGAATTAGTTCACAATTATTATTGTGTTTTTTGCAAACATCTGGCCTTCTGTTGCCATTATCATCATGCACATGCATGTTTCAGTTATGTAGTGACAGCTTTTGATGGAGAGCTTAAGCACGTGTGGAGCCTGCAATCCAGTGACAAGAACTGAACAAAAGTTACAGGCATAAATTAAGTTTTAATCATGCTAATGTTTGGGAAATTTAGTGCTGATGTTTTAGTACAGGCAGAATGGTAGCACAGATCTGTCATTTCTGCCTCAGTGTGCATTGATTGGTATTAGTGAGTGCACTTAACTGTGTACGGTTACTTGTTTTAACACTGAATAAGGAAAGGTGTCAATAATACTTCTCAATTAAGAAAATACATTTTGTGCTTTATTTGCTGTGAAGCACAATCACACATCCAATCATAAAAGAGCGTGCTGCATGCAATCCAACAGCAAAAACCTATAAAGTATATATTTACTTTTAATCCAGTTATTTGCAAATGGATATTTTGAAACTAGTGATATTTTGATCTAGTGGTGTAGTAGCTCAGCTAGTATTCAGACCTTGAATCTTTGGGGACTCAAGTTGAGGATGGCAAAAGAGAATGGATTTTATTTGCTTCATAGCATGTGAATGACAAAACATGTTTTCTTAAGTGAGTATTGTTATTGGCACATATTATTTCCATATTCAGTCTTAAAAAGATAATCATATGCACTGTCACACACATGCACTTGGGAAACAACTTGGGGCTCATCTAGTTGTTTTTCCACCCTGAGCTAACAGTTGGCACTGGTACCTATTGCTTCTCCTTCTTTTCTTCCTACAGATCAGGCGGCTGACAATCTCTGTGACACCACTTCCGGGTTGTTGTCTCCTGACACTGCCCCTTCTCGTCTGGCTTTTTCTTAAGGGGCAGCACTGCCGTCTTTGAGTCAGTCAATGTTCTGATTGCTGTGTTATAAGATCCTCAAACCTTTTTGCCTTCTTTACTTATTTTTTACCATAAACATATAAGGTGTTTACCTTTAAGGTGCATGAACTCTTTCTAACTGTCCTGTACTTTTATTACAGTGGCATAATTGGCAGGATTTACACTAGATGTTCAAAGTAGTGGACTTGACTAGGTTGGTAGCTACCCTGACTGAGGAAGTCCAGGTGCTATAGATAGAGGTTGGGAACCAGGGAACCCAACTGACAGAGTCCGAGAACCAGCTATGCACCTAGATGGCACTCCTTAAGGAGACAGTATTGGGCCCTTCCCAGGTGTTGTTACCTCTTTGACCCAAGGATGATATTGAGACCTATCTCATCATCTTTGAGTGAATGGAGGTACAGTAAGACACCACTGGGAATACATGCATTGGGCAAACATACTGGATTCTTTCCTGACAGGTGAGACACAGAAGGCTTATTTTGGGAACTACTGTCAGTTGAAGTCAGAGATCGTTGCACACTACGGCATAACTGCGGACCTGCAGGCTATGCAGTGTCACAAGTGACACTTTGGCTTGGAGAAACAAACATGCCTGCAAGCTTATGAGTTATGGAGTAAATTCGGCCGCTGGATAAAACCAGGTACCAATTCAAGCAAATAGTTAAGATAGTTGCCTGCGATTATTTGATAAATGTACTCCCCGAGTTGTTTGCCCAACAGGTCTACAGGCAAGTGTGGAAGAACATGGATTCTCTGATTGAGACCATCGGATGTCTTTGGTTGGCCATGCAAGCATCCACTGCTTCAAGTGTGGAAGTGTGGAGAAGCAGGTCACATCATACCTAACTGCCCTCGGTTGGACGAGCCAGTGGACTGTAGCTGGTCCCAGGGAGGAAGGTGTTGTGCTTTAGTCAACCGTCTGTCATCTCCATGTATGGGTGTGGTAGTGGTGAATGACTATAAAGTCTTCGTACTAATTGGTTTGGGGAGCAACATTTCTGTTGTTGCTCTCCATTGTGTGCTTCTATAGGAAAGGGGCTCCAGAAAAACCAGTTTAGGTATTTCTCAAGTTCATTTAAATGGGAACAGTGGAATAATCCCAAAAATTTGCAAAGAATGCAGTTGTTATGGTAGACATGCAACGTACAGTACCACTCATCCCATGCCCCAGAGCCTGCACTTCATTTTAAAAAATTATTTGTTATATTGTGCACCAGAACATGAGGGAGAGGTATGGTTGTTGTTTCTAGTTCCGAAGGCTTGCCAGCGAGGCAGGTCTGCGAGCCAACTAATGCCTACTTCCTAAGTGCCCCTTGGGGGAAACAAAAAACATTAGAGAGGATTAAGGTCTGGTTTTATTGCCCCAGGATAAATGAGGAGGTCTGTTGTTTTTCTGCCTCATATCCTCATCAGTGCCAGTTACTACAAATTCCTAAAAATGACAGAGCTCCACTCATATTGGTGCCTCTGATAGACATACATTTTGAGCAAACAGGCGTTGACATACTAGGTCCACACAAACCCCCAGCCAGAGGACATAAGTAAATTCTGGTCCTCATGAATTATAAGGACCCAAACAACAACTGGAGCTCAAAGCAGCCATCTAGTCCATCCTGAAGCTAGTAATGCAAAATCAGGCACGGCTTCTCCAATTATGGACGACATCATTATGGTACTCTGGGTATTTGTTAGAGAAAGACCATATTGACTACTGGAAGCAAAAGGACAGAAGTGGAATTTGAAATCAAGTAATATTAGACTTAGATTGAGTTGAGTTCCTTGTCTGGTCCCATTGTTTTGGTCCCAAAGCCTGATGGTATTTAGTGCTTTTGCAATGACTTAGTCTGCATAATTAAGTTTCCACATTAGATGCATATCCGATGCTGCTAGTGGATGAATTTCTCGATTCACTCAGAAAAGCCTAATATCTGACTATGCTTGACGTGACGAAAGGGTGCTGGCAAATTCATTTAACAGAGTCCACTAAGGAAAAAAACACATTCAGCACCCTGAGTGGTCACTGGCAATATCGTGTCCTCCCATTTGGCTTGCATGGGGCACTTGTGACCTTCTGGTGTCTGGTGGATAGAGAGCTACGGCCCCCACAATGCCTGTAGTACAGCCTACCTAGATGATGTATTCATTTGTTCTGGCCCATGGGAGCATGCCTAGGTGCTGTGTTAAGCCAAAGTGTTGATGGGAGTTGAACACCCGATAATGTATCTGAGCCGAAAACTGTTGGACCAGGTATGCTGCAGTGGAATGAGAAGCTCTGGCGATCAAGTGGGCCATCCAGCAGCTGAAGTACTACCTTCTTGGCCATGAATTCACTCTTGTAATGGACCATGGCCTTACCGTGGATGGCCCTGCACAATATGTTGAAACCGCATGTCACTAGATGGTTCTTGGACCTTCATCCATACAAATATCAGGATTAGCATCACTGGGGCTCTCACCATTCCAATGCTGATGCACTCTCCTTGGTATAAGATTTTTTGGTTCAGTCAAACTGTCCTGATGGGTGGATAATGAGTGGAGACATGTCACATATGTACACTTGGGAGACAACCTGAGGGCTCATGTACAGTAATTGTAATTCCATCCCGAGCCAAAGCTTGGCACTGGTATCTAATGATTCTTCTCCTTTTGCTCCTACAGATCAGAAGGATGCCAGCTCCATGACACCACTTTCAGGTTATCATCTCCTGAACCCACCACTTCCAGTCTGGCTTCCTCATAAGGGACAACACCGTCATCTTTGAGTCAGTCAGTGTTCTGGCTGCCGTCTGAAAAGTCCCTCAAACCTTTTTGCCTTCTTTATTTATTTTTGACCATCAAATATAAGGGATTTATTTACTTTCAAGGTGCCGTACCTCTTTCTAACCATCCTGTGCTTTTATTACAGTAGTTAAGCACAGTCAGAAGTATCAATCAATCCAGATTTGCACAGGGAGAACATGCAAAACCAATGCAGACACTGGTGCAGTGAGGCAGGAATTCTAGGTCTGCACCAACCTTCTGACTATGTAAGAACATCTACACTAAACTTAGTAAGCTTTAACGTGATTAAAACTAAATGTATCACTATAACTTTTTTCAGATCTTGTTATTTGATTGCAAGCTACACATGTGCTTAATTTCTCTTTCAATAGCTGTCACTAGATGACAGAAACGCAGCATGCAGAATGATAGTGGAAGCAGCAGGAAAGATGTTTGGTGAATGATGCAATTAATTATTGCATAATAATACAATACTTTTGAGAAATAATGCAGTAATAATAATGCAATTTTTTTGAGTGCCAGGAATAAGCTTCCATACTTATACTCAAAAAACATGAACTATTAAGTGCAGTCAAGGATGAGAGAATACTCTCATAATTATTTCTAAATATCGAAACTGATTTTGTAATTTCGAACCAAACTGCAAAAACTGACAGGCTAATTAAATTGTCAAGCTTATTTTATAGAAGTATGTATCCCATTATGACAAAAGCCTTATCAAAGTCTAATAGTATAATGATTATTGTATTTTTGGAAGTGGAAAGTGTAATTAATGTTGCTGTACCAAGATGAATACTACAAAAGTCATGGCTTTTGGGATAAGATTGGAATTACCGGTACTATGAGGCTGCAGTTTTTTTAAGAGTTAAGAGGGAGTCCAGACTTCAACCCTTTTGAACGTTCTGCTCATAACACTAATTTCTTTTATGAAAGTGTAACAATTTTCTTTAGGAATGAATGGGGACAATGTAGATGTACTACTTATATTCAGCATCTTGTAACTACAGTTTATCTGGAACTTAATCTAATAGACAATTACATTGTAAAATTTCTATTCACATTGTTAGTTTAAATTGTCAAAGACATTATGCACAAGGAGTAGCTTGCTTTAGTCCAGAATTACTTGCCTTCAAATAATCATACCTTTTTTGTAGACCACAAATGGAGCACAGAGAAGAACTAAGTGTCACTACTTTAATTTTCCACAAACAGAACTAACATCAGTCTGTCCATTTTATGTGCTATATTATGTATTACAGGATCAATGCCAATTTGAGGAACATAGGCGCAAAATGGGAACCATCTTTTATATGACACCAATACTACAAACTGCACAGTTCCTATTACTTTCTCATCCATGCACAAATTCAATAACTGGATAATTCAGACAGAAATTAACCTGACATTCACTTCATTAGATATGTTATGAAATCAGTGTTACCCAACTTTTGAATTGAACTTAAGTGGCTAAAGGAATAACACTGCACCACTCTGCTGCCCCTATCCTAAGATGTCATACACAATCAATTTTACCTTGAATTTTATTATTGGTTTTAAGAATCTTTCAGTCTGTAATTTTTCCCTCTTTAAGAATCTATAAAAGAGGAAGCCACCTTTTATACTTAGTTCAAATCATGCTATAAATGAAGCACAGAGTAGTCACTTGGCACTGAGTCCAAACAGAACAGTGAATACATTGAGAATAAGCAGGCATTTATATAAGGTATTCAGGATGGGGTGTGCTTGTAGGGTTGGAACTGGAAGTGATGTTGTGCTGGATCTTCATTGGAGGGTCTGGAGAAGAGGGAAGATAGAGAGGGTTAGTACACATTGCCACCTCCGGACTGTTGTAAGGGTAAAATCACTTAAGCATTTCGACTGTCTCCCATGTACAACTGTATGTAACAAGTCAAAAAAACATTTCATTTGCAACAGGAAGATAAAGTCATCTCATACTTTATTTATTGTCTTCATTTATTTTATTGAACCCAGTTACTCTACTACAGAGTACAGAGATGTAGAACCTATCCACTCAGAATTGGTAGAATTTGTTCAAATCAGGAACCAGCCATGGATGGAAATCTGGTTACTTTAAAATTATGAATGGCAATCATTCACTTCCATGCTGCAGAAACACTAACTCAGTAAAAATAAAACAAAATTAATTAGCCCTCTTCAATCGAGCTCTTCAGAATGCATAAAAAAATGAAAAAAATATGGAAAGGTGAATTACACTCGAACAAAACAGATATGGGAACAGCTAAAAAGAAATTGCCAAATGGAACATATTAAAAACAGAGCCAGTACTATTGCAACCAATGTCATTTTTATATATTTATTACACCCAAAGTACTACAGTATATTAAAGAAACTTTCTATACAATCATTCTATCGTGAAATGACACCACAATCAATTCCAGTTTGGACATTTGCACTGTAATAACTGCTGGTGACTATTAGCTCATGCTGCAAAGGAGCTGCTTCTGATGGCCTTTGTATTCCAGACATTATGAGTTTGGTGCTGGCCACTATCAGTTACTATAGCACAAATGACTAAACTGTAATGGATTATGGTGTCCTCCCACGACAAAACAAAACCCAGGTACCTGTTTGCTTAGTGGTCACTGGTTTATTTTAAGTCTCTTTTTTGTGTATGTACTATATGGAATCTGAAGTTATCTATGTGCCTAAATAGAGTTTTTCTGGGTACTCGTTGATGGTTGATGGTAACATTGATGGGTAACTCTAAATTTTCATTGTGTGAGTGAACCCCACCTAGAATGTCAAATAATCTTGACTTCACTCTTGTTTCATACTCAGTGCTGCTGCAATATGCTCTGGACTTCTTGCAAGGCATGTTGTGGAATGGATAGGTTCAAAGAAGTGTGAGTGAATTATTGGTAATTTTATAATCATTTATGTTACCAGCATGAAGCAGTGTTCATTTGTAGGATTAAAGAATGCAATACCAGTGTAGCTAAAGAGCAGTACAGTATTACCCACAGAACAATTATGTTATCCAGACTGTGGCTGAAAAGGGCTGTGAAAATTGAGTTCTTAGGTTTTGAATATGAAGCCATCATGGGCATGTTATTTTGGAATGATCATAGAACGATCATGGAAAAAATTATGTGAAAACATTGTTACAGATTTGTCACTTTTGCTCTTTTCTTAAGGTCAGTGCTCCATGTGGTGTCTACTGGGGACATTTGTGACTTGCTTATAAATGGCAGGAAGCCACATGAATGGTTAGTGTGTATGAGCTGTTTCTGTGAAAGCAGGATTCATGAAGTCTGTATTTGGTGACGCATCAACAAAACAGAAATGCTTGGAATTATACTTTAAGAAAACTTCAGTCAACTTTATAATTAACTGCCAATCTGCTGTTTATTATTTTTGGAACTGTAACTTTCTGTGTCTTCATTAGTACTTGACAAGAAGTTTTGAAGCTTAAAACACAAAATAATAGATTACATTCTCTTTGTACTATGGAATAATGGGAAATTTGCTGGAACTGAACATTTATGTCTTATTACAAGTAGACAGCTGATGTGATGACATTCTCAATTATCCTACAATTCTGACCTAAATGAAGCAGTTTCAACAATGGATGGCTGCATGATATCTTACATTGTGTATGTTTTAAATATTTTGCATTGAACATTTTCTCTTTTGATATTTTTAAATGACATCACAGTTAGCCTTCCCTTTCTTATTTTAATGTACAGGTAAGTAAGTATAATTAAGTTTTACTGATATTAAATTTGAGAAAGCTATTTGTATTAATGTCATCAACACATGCACTAAGAGTACTGGGGATAGGAATGGAAGTAAGTAATTTTGGATGTGTACAGCTGTGTGTCATCAGCAAAACAATGCAAATTAATATTGTAGTAATTAAAAAACTACTGAGCTCTCTGACTGGTAGTTTACTTGTTGAACAAACCATGTGCTATTGGTAAGATATGAAGCAAGTCACAAATACGCAGTACTGTCACCTACAATTCTAGGCAATAGTTCCATAATGACCTAGTGGGATATAGTATCAAAGACTGCACTGAGGTAGAGACGGATGAGGATGGAGCATAAACATAGAAAGTCCTTGGTAATCTCAACCAGGGCAATTTCAATGCTATGCTTGAATCGAAAACAAAATTGAGATATTTCAAAGAGATTATTATTATCAAGATGACATTAAAGTTGAGATGCAACAGTCCTCTCAGGAATTTTGGAAACAAACAGCAAATTTGAAATAGACTAATAGTTCCTAAAATCATTATTGTCTAAATCACTTTGAATTTGGAAGGTGGTCTAATGATATCAGTTTTCAGTGAGGGGAAAACTGTGCCAGTAGTAAGAAAGATATTACTTATGCAAGTTATAAGTTGAATAATAGTAGGCCAGCAGAGTTTAATTAAAGTTGTAGAAACTGGATCCTGGTAGAGGGACTGGACTTATAATTAGTTCAGATATGTTATTTTGATTTGAAAGACAGAAGTCACATAGACGAGTAGCAGGTGGAAGACCCACACCACTCATTGATGGTAGGTGACTCTGCCCAATGTTAAACATAGCAATCTGCTGATAGATTATTGTATTTTATTAGTAAAAAAAACTTAAAAAGTCTGAGCATTGCTAATTTAAAGATGATGAAGGTCATCTGCCATATAAATGTGATGACTGCCTTTTGTTATTTATTTGTTTATTATTTATTGGATATGTGTTTTAACTTCATGATTAAGGTTTTCCCAGCCAAGACTATATGGTACATGACAGTTAGAGGCATGAAAGGAACAGTACCATTTGCTTCCTTAAATGTAGCCAAAATAATTTGAATAAAAGAAAGGAGATCAATATGAGGAATTCATAGTTCACAAGGCATTATGCTTCACTTTGATTTACAGTTTGATTTTTAGTTTGGGTGAACCACCACCTAAGAGGACCTCACTAAATTTGTAATAGATTGGGCCTACGTGTGCTCCTTCTACCTTGTGGAAAAGGAGCCATTAAGTTTGATGCTCCTGTTTCAAAGGAGAACAAAACCTTGTTGTGGAAAGAGCAGGTAGGTGCTATATGCAAAAGAAGTTTCCAGGCTTCTCACACAGCTCCTGCTCTCACTTAATCTTGTTTTGCTCAGACTCTTAGTAATTAACAGTCTCTGGTAAGGTTTTTTAACTTTAAGTTTAGCCCTTTGGGGCAGATTTCAAAATCCTCCTTTTAACATATAAAGCTTTAAATGGCCGAGGTCTGGCTTATTTATCTGAACTTATCATTACTAACAAACCAAGACCTCACATTAAGATCTCAAGGTGCTGTTCTGCTTACAATTCCAAGGATTAATAAAATAACAGTGGGAGGTCAAGCTTTAAGTTCAGGGCCTCGAAGCTGTGGAATGGTCTGCCTGCTACTATAAGAGGTGCCCCTTCAGTCTCAGTTTTTAAATCCTGGCCGAAGACTCACTACTTCAAGTACCCAGACTAGAGCTGCTGATTAACCGTGCATACACCACTTCTGTTGTTAGCCATTAGTACTAAAACACAAGTAATATGATATTTGTAATTTGTTACTAACACTACTAACTACTCTGTTTCTCTTTTCAGTGGAACTTGGTGCCATTGCTCTACAGCCAGGTTGTTTGGCTGCATATGGTAAAGTCATCTCTGATAAAGCAGCACTGGAATCATTGTGTAAAAGGGCCCTTTCATCCTATCAGCTGGTCCAGCACTGACTCAACTGTGGAACGGCCAAGAGTGGGTAGTCAGCTCAGAACAAATCTGAATCCTCATATGTGATATAATCTACTTTTGCATTTTGGTTTGTAGCTTGTACTATTACTATTATTTTATTCTTGAGGTCTCGAGGTGGGCAATCATAGACTGGCCATCTAGATCTTTGAAGAGGATCTGTTTTCTGCATTGTTTTGTATTTACCCTATTTTTGACACACATTGCACACTCATCCAACCTGGAAAGGGATCTTTCTCTGCATTGCCTTTTCCAAGATTTCTTCCATTTTTCCCTACAAGGGATTATATATATATATATATATATATATATATATATATATATATATATATATAACTCAGCAAAAAGAAACGTCCTCTGACTTTCAACTGTTTTTACTTTCAGTAAACATAATGTGTAAATATTTGTATGAACAGTAAAAGAGTCAACACCATAAGACATAAACTAAAAATGTTTCACAATGTGTCCCTGAATGAAGGGAGGCTCAAAATCAAATGTACCAGTCAGTATCTGGTGTGGCCACCAGCTGCTTGAAGTACTGCAGTGCATCTCCTCCTCATGGACTGGACCAGATTTGTCAGTTCTTGCTGTGAGATGTTACCCCACTCTTCCACCAAGGCACCTGCAAGTTCCTAGACATTTCATAACCCTAACCCTAGCCCTCACCCTGCGATCCAACAGGTCCCAGACGTGCTCAATGAGATTGAGATCCGGGCTCTTCCACTGCGAGGATGATCAGCTGTCCTTCCTGTCTCCCTGTAGCGCTGTCTTAGGCGTCCCACAGTGCGGACATGTCAATTTATTGCCCTAGCCACATCAGCAGTCCTAATGCCTCCCTGCAGCATGCCTAATGCATGTTCACGCAGATGAGCAGGGACCCTGGGCATCTTTCTTTGGGTGCTTTTCACAGTCGGTAGACAAGTCTCTTTAGTGTCCTGCGTTTTTAGAACTGTGACCTTAAATGCCTACTTTGTGTAAGCTGTTAAGGTCTTAACGACCATTCCACAGGTGCATGTTAATTAATTGATTATGGTTAATTGAAAATGCATGGAAAACATTGTTTAAACCCTTTACAATGAAGATCTTTAAAGTTATTTGGATTTTTAAAACATTATTGTTGAAATACACAGTCCTGAAAAAGGGACGTTTCTTTTTTTGCTGAGTATATATATATATATATATACTGTATATAATTTATAATATAATTTTAGAAGTTCTAATTGTAAAATTATATTATAAGCAGTCATATACTTTACAAAGGGTGTTCACATAAGGGTGCAAACTGTTTGAGCTTGAGCATATTTAAATATGGTTGGATTCCTAGGCTTTATTATGGATGAGGCTTTATCAGTTTTTCATTAAATTTTACTCTTACAGCTTTTTGTACCACAGCTGAGGAGAGAAATACATTATAATGCTGTGGCCATTTTGCTTGATTCTTGGGGACAGGCAGAGGTTTAGTCTCTTGAGAAACCTTCCCTGGTAATAATTGTTAATAAAAAGATGTGCATTTTGCTAAACTGTTCCACTTCTGCAGAATGTTTTCAACAGCTGAAGTTCAGGGTCACATCTGAGGTCATCCACAGATTGCCAAGGGATTGCCACATCTCATCTTTTACTCTTGATTTTATTTAATTTCCTTGTTCTATTACTAAGGGCATTAAGGAAAATGTAACAAGTTTATTGTTTGTAACTAAGTCCAGGCTTATGGTGAATCTGATCAATTTGTTAGCGGTCAGAAAATCTACCACCAGGCTCTTGAGCAGCTAATACAGCAAGACTAAAGTGATTTATGCTGTTTCGGTATGTATAATGTTGTCCTGACTGGTGCTGCCACCTGATTGGCTCAATGACTACATTTCAGTTTATAATTTAATGGAACCTCAATAAAGTAAAGACTGCATAGGGCTGACAAGACAACTGTAAAATCACCCAAGGATTCTACCAAAAGTCAGTTAGTAATAAAGTATTGCAGCCAATTATAATGAGAAAAACAGCTTGTACTCAAGACGAGTGGTTGGTAAAGTGTAGCAAGATGTTTGAGGTAACCTAGGTAAGAGAAGTTCATTCATTTTCATAAAGTACTGTATGTATCTATAATCAGGGGCAGACTTAGGAAGAATGGGGACTCCTGGCCTTGAACCATTACTCGGCCCCCAGCTACACTCTTAAAAATTAAGGTATTAGAGTGGTTCTTCAGAGCGATCCCATTGGGGAACCATTTTTGATTACCAAAAGAACCATCCTCCTGAAGGTTCCAAAAGAATCCTTTATTTATTTATATCCATATCATTCAATTAATAAACATAAATAGCTGATATTAGATTTGTGAAATGCCAATGATTTCATTATTTTAAAAGGACTCTTACCACATACAATAATCTAAGCTAAGTCATGATTTACTACTTTGTAGATCTGTCTGTATCTATACACTAAAGATTTCTGTTTTGTCCATGTTAGGAACCTTTTCAAAAACTAAATAATCAGTTTTGTATGCAGAGAATCCTTCACAGAATGAAACTGATCTTTGTCAAGTAATCAATGAGGAATGGCAAAGCTTAAAATTCTACTTGATAGCCATTAGAACAGACATGTCAGATATTAAAAACAAAAGAAAGTCCAATACAAATAAAAACACACCAGTAGTTGTAGGTTTCCACCAGTTATCGAAGTCTGGGCACTTTCTGTCCAGCTGCCAATAGACTGTACCTGTTGTTCAGTAGAGATCCTATCAACTGAGTGATTGTACAAAGTTTTGTATTACTACACCGTCGAATGACCTTTCCAAACCATATGATTTGTCAATAACAACATTCTGCAGAGTTGTGAGAAGTGCAGAGAAGGATTTTATTTTCAGGAAGGATTTCACACTATACAGTATGTGGCAGGTAAGAAATTGTTAACAAAATGCAAATACCTGACAAGTAAGCAGAAATGTGTTTCATTTTTGATCCATATTCTGGATGGTTTATAAGGCATTATATATAAAGATTGTGTCTATCCAAAATTATTAAAGTTCTGCAGCTTTTAATTTACTTCATAGAGAAGTTCAAGCAATAGTGTGATGTGTGTTCAAATAATTCCACAAGCCAACTATATTTATTTTAAAAGTTTTAGTACCATTCCAAGTCAAACAGTTTACACAAAAATAGAGAAAAAAATTGATATTACGAAGAAAGGAAAAGTTCTTGTTTAAAGAAAGTTCTCTTTGAGGCTTACTTATCTTTTTCTTTTCTTTCTAAGTTTTGTCTTGCAGACATATTATGTCTAGAACAGTTAGCATGGTCAGAAAACTGTATACTAATGTTCTATTTATAGACGAATCTATCAGTCCATGCTTCTAGCAGTGAGACTGTTTCCTTACTGGCTTAATAAACACTGTTTTTACAGGAATTGCTAAGAAAGTGATATGTCATGTTAACTTACAGGGGTTAAGAGATTATACCATAAGTAACTATGTGAAACTGATATTCTAATCAAATTAAGCAGACAGTTAAGTGAATTTAACATTAACATTAACTTTCTAAGATTAGCTTCTACTGTTTTGTTAATCAGTCCATTTCCATATTAGGCCTTTGAATTATTATGCACTATAAGTGCAAAGAAAGCCAGCATCTCATAATAACTGACATCAGACCACATAAGCACCCTGTAATTTGGTTTCAGTGTATAGTGTTGGATCAGTTGTGTTGGTCATCTGTTACACTCAGCAACCTCTAACATGCTGTCACTTATGAACACATTGAAATTCTTCAAGGGATCATCTGTGCATGATAAATCTGTCTTGTGCTCTGGAGATCAGTGAAAGATAGCTTTGAAAGTTGAGCAAAGGACATGTTACACCAAGCACATTCAGAAATTGAGCTTACTGTTTTTATGCCAGAATACAACTTTGTAAGATTCACTATCACTAGCACTAAAATCTGTATTGCTGTCACTGGGTATTTCTGAGGATCTATCATAGTTAAAAAAATACTTTCTTTTGCATGTACTTTCTACTCTGATAGCCCATGTTCAGAATAATAATAGAACATTGAAGTGCATCAGTCCTGTTGTTACTAGAGGGAGTTGTGTGACACCAAGACTAGGCTTCTGCAGAGATTAGAAGACACTGGGAAGTACTTTCTAGGGATTTTTCCATAAGTATTGTATAGCCCAGGCTTAAATCCAACTGGCCTTACTTTGAGTGTGGAGTTGGTAGGAAAGTAGATGACAAGCACTTGGCTGGTGGACAGAAAACAGTCTAGAGAAGGTATGGGAGGTGAAAAGGGTGAGTATAAGGTATAAGCCAGATTAGCTAAGTACTTTAGGCACCCACACGCCCTAGTCAGGCATTCAATGTTCTGTGTTGGGAGGCTACTGTACTCTATGCATCTCTCTTAGTTATAACTTCTTTGTGTTATCATATTTGGTTAAGAAAATGCACATTTTTATTTTTATTATTATTTTTTTTTTTATAAATTTGACCCTCTTTGGTGCTCATTCTGGGCTTGAAGTTGACTTGAGAGTGCCACAGTTATGCCTTCAAGAATACAACAAAAGTAATACCACTAAGTATCATAAAGAAACATGTTAAGGTAAAAAATCTTAAATGGTTATTTATAACAAACTTTCTGCTTAGTCGTGTTGAACAGACACTTCCAAATTCACATTACTACCTGCAGAATAATATATCTGATGGATTTTTTTTATAAATAATATTTGTGTTTTTGCCACTTAATACACAATTAAGATACTGTAAGTGCCAATCTAAGTGCTACATTTTTGTAAGCACAACAAAGAATTGAGTTTCATACTGTTACTTAGTTTAAACAACCTGACATTTTTCAGATAAGGCCTTCTCAAAAGCACTATGACATTAATTATTTTCTAACCATTTTATTCAGTCAGTAGAGGCAAAATAAATAAATAAAACAGCAGCAATTCTGCAAGTTTCATTCAAGTTGTAAGAAGTGTCTGTTAGGTCAGTAAACTTGTCTCTCTTACCTGTTTGGCCTTGCATTTTAATTCAGCACATAACAAAGTGTCACTAAGTTGGAAATATTGTATGCATGAATGCTTCTGACCTTAGTCAAGGAAGAGCTTCTGTGAATTAGCTTTGATATGGTGAAATTATTCAGTACTTGTACAATTGCTTAATACTCAAATGCTCTCTGGGTATTTAACATTTTTAAAGTCCTAAAGGATAAAGTTGTGACTTGCAGATAAGAAAGTTTCAACATTCTATTGTTATATAATATTGAATTACAGTTGCTTTTTTCACACTGATTAATAGAAAAATACTCATTAATGTCAAACTGAAAACAGATTTCTGCAAGATGATTTAAATTAATTACAAATATAAAACACAAAATAATTGATTTATTCTTCATTTAGTAGATACAGTATATGCCTTTGCAAACCCACCTAATCTAGTTCAGGGCCATGAAAACCTATCCCAGCATTATTGGATGCAAAGTCGGAACTGGTCCTGAACTGAGTATGACTTCATTACAGAGCACACTCAAGTTAATATGCACAAGATGATTGTCATAAGAATGAGTCATAGACATCAAAAAGATTTGGGGCAACCACCTGTATATCGTTTTCCCAGCTGCAAAAGTTGATTTAAAGTAGCACGATGTGCATAGTACAGAGTCCAGAACTGACTTGTATTGAGACAAGATGGCGGTTTTAACAGAAAGAATGGGAAAATGGTGTCATCGGAACCGACGTCTTCATGACCAGAAGTGATGTCATCATCGGCGCTGGTAAACCAGAAGTGACATCCTCAGAACTAAGCAGGATTTCCCGAGAAAGGTTTGCAAGGGACTGAGAGAGACAGTCAGCACACTCTGCTGCCCCCTGCTCTCGCATAGAATCTATATATATATATAATTCACTAAGGCAAGACACCCATGGAAAGGCAAGACAACCATGAAAAGCACACCGGAAGGGCCGTGGATTCACTAAGCCGCCGACAAGTGAGACACCTATGGCGCCCGCAGGAAGGAGCCAAACCCACCAACTCCAAGACCATTGGATACGACGACAACTCGCAGGGCCACGCCCACCAACTCGAACGCGAGGACACAGAAAAAATGGCGTCATTTATATTCGTCTGTCATAGAGGCCACATGCAGTGCAGGTCAGGTTTAGGGTAGGGGATACCCACCTTACGGTTAGATGCATGGGTACACAACTACAGACATATCAGTACATATTTTTTACGGACACAAAAAATGGCGTCATTTATATTCGTCTGTCATAGAGGCCACATGCAGTGCAGGTCAGGTTAATGTCATGCACCTCTGAGCTACGTTGACTGTTCATAGAGGCATGTTTCTCGTGGAGGTGAATCGCCATATGCAGCGTGTGAAACGGTTTGCGAGGGGTATCCCATGGGATCCTTAAAACAATCCTTTACAACTGAGGTTAAAGCACAATGAAGTAAGTAGTCTTTAAAAACCGAGTTTTCGGTTACAACGCACAACCGCGTTACTATAGCAAACTGTTTTACACTCTACGTACAGCAATTCGCATCTGCGACAAACATGTGTCTTCTTAGATGCTCCTGCAGGAACACAGAAGACGTTTCCCTGCCCACCAACAGTCCTTTTTCACCGGCCAGCGTCTACCCTCGCTCTCTAGGCATTCACACTGCCTGCCCATTCGCCCGGACGCAAAAACTCACCGACCACCCAGTTAGTCACTTTCGTCTGTGGTAAGAGTCCACATGCACGTCTGAGCCACGTGGCATTTGTTATGCCGCGGGTTCAGTATTGTGTTGTATTTTGCTCTGTCCAGAGTTCCATCTTTTCATTCGCTTACTGTTGTATTCTCACACCAACCCGTTTTAGACAACCGTGTCTTTCCAGAGGTGTTTAGCATTCAATAAATAATTATACATGACATTGAGCGTGTGTCTACCTGGCGTGGGTAAGCCATTGAACCCCATTCGGGCTGCAAACTGTGGAATTCCCACTAAGTGCGACTCATACGCTCCCACTGGTTGCGTCCCAACCCTTTGTACACACCCCCCTACCACCTCGCTACTACCATGGTCGGGTGTCTTGGTGGATTATATATAGAAAAGCAGCCAAAACCGCACAGAGCAATGAAAAGTCTATGTCAGGTATATATGGACTGTGTAAAGTCGACAACGACTCAAGTGATGAAATGGAGGTGGGCACATGAGCGGGCAGTGCATACTGAACGAGAAATCAGCAGACTAGCATGACGGACGGAGCTAAATGGACGTCCTTCTCCTCTCCTCCCGTTCCAGACTCCACGCCGTGCACCCCCATCCCTCCGTCTGGCAGGAGAAGGCACGAGAATGGTCCGCAAGTTTTCAGTCACGGACGATTGTGTGTTGGTTCGTTCCGTGCATTGTTACAATGTTGCTTTTCTTGCTGATTTATTACATTACCGATTTTTCAAATGTTAATTTTCTCCCTGTGCTTAAAAATCATTAAAAAACCGGCCTGATTATGTGGCGTATGGTTCGCTGTGGGTTGGCTAGTTACTATTATTTAGGCCCTTTAGCTGTTTCCCATGCGCACATGTGTGACAAGGCTCCTCCCCTCAGCCCAGACCCATCGGGTCAGGCGAACCTGACCGAGAGGTCGTGGATTTGAGAGAGGGCAGTGGCATTAGCATGGAGAGAGCCCTTACTGTGAACAAGAGAAAACTTGTATGGTTGGAGATCAAGAAACCACCTAGTGACCCATGGATTTGACTCCTTGTGGAGGGCCATCCACTGTAGAGGTGCATGATCTGTCACTAGAGTAAATTTATGGCCCAAGTGGTAGTACCTCAACTATATAATCACCCATTTTATCGCAAGGGCCTCTCGCTCCACTGCTACATACCTGGTCTCCCGATCCAGCAGTTTCCGGCACAGGTACATGAAAGGGTGTTCAACACCATTGACGCTTTGGCTCATTGCGGCCCCCAGGCCTGTGTCCGAGGCATCCGTCTGGAGTATGAAATGAAGCGAAAAATTAGGTGCTTTCAATATTGGTACAGACGTAAGGGCTTTAGGTCACAAAATGAATCGTCTGTATTATCAGTTCATACTACTTGGTCGGGAGCCCTCTTCTTTGTTAAATTCATCAAGTGCGCAGCTCTCTCAGAGAACCGAAGCACAAACCGGTGGTAGTACCCGGCTAATCCGAAAAAGGCTTGCACTTGCTGCTTGGTTTTCGGATGGGGCCAATCAATATGGCATTAACTTTTGAGCATTGTGGTTTCACGGTATCCCGACCCACTAGGTAGCCTAAATATTTAGCTTCTTTTAACCCAAAAAAAAAACATTTTTTGGATTAATTTGAAGCCCAGCTTCACCCAGGGTCCACAATACTATTTTAACCTGCAGCATGTGATCCTTCCATGTGCTGGAATAAATGACAACATCATCTTAATAGGCCGCACTATACACTTTACAGGGCCGGAGAACTTTGTCTACCAGACACTGGAAAGTTGCCGGAGCCCCATGTAATCCGAATGGGAGGGCACAATACTGCCAGTGTCCACTAGAGGTGCTAAATGCGGTCTTAACCTCTGCGGAATCCGTTAAAGGAACATGCCAGTACCCCTTGCTGATGTCAGGTGTGGTCAAAAACTTCGCCTGTCCAAGTCTCTCAAGGAGGTTGTCCACGCGAGACACTGGATAAGCGTCAAACTGGGAGACTTGATTAAGTTGACGGAAGTCGTTGCAAAATCTCCAACTCCCATCAGGCTTACTAACCAAGACAATCAGGCTGGACCAGGAACTATAACTCTCCTCAAATATACCTAGTTCCAGCATGCATTTGATTTCAGGCTCTACCTCTGCCTTCTTTGCTTCTGCAAGTCGATAAGGGCATCTCATACGATAACCCCGGGTTCTGTCACTATATTGTGCACAATCAGAGAGGTCCTTCCTGATTTCTCATTCACTACCTCCGGGACTGACAGGACAGCTGCTTCAAGCTCCTGTTTCTGTATAGAATTTAATTCAGGACCGAAGTTAAAGGCGTTCCTCTGAGCAAAGAAAAAGCGGGGCTGAGCAGAGGCTTCAGCAAGTTCACATGATATACTCGCTCACTCTGTCAACGATTTGGATGTTTCACCAAATAACTGACAAGCACTTTCCTCTCCTTAATGTTATAAGGACCTTGCCAATGTGCAAGTAATTTAGAATGGGAGGTAGGAACCAACACCATGACACGATCCTCCGGATGGAACTCTCGGAGGGTCGTAACACAATCATAATTATGAGCCTGTGCTGCTTTCGCCTCCTCCATGTGACTTTTTAATATAGGTTGAATTTTCCCAAATCGATCGCATAACTGCAAGATATACTCTAGTGTATTGCTAGAGGGAAGAGCCTCTCCTTCCCATCCTTCTAAAATATTCAGTGTTCCTCTGGGTTATTGTCCATATAATAAATCAAATGGCGAGAACCCTGTTGAGGCTTGTGGGACTTCCCGATATGCAAAAAGCATGAGGGAGAGGAGCTGGTCCTAGTTCCTCCCGTCCCCACTGACCACCGTGCGAAGCATTTGCTTGAGAGTCTGATTAAGCCTCTCGACAAGACCATTGGTTTGAGGATGATACACCGTGGCCTTTTAAGTGCTTTATTTTAAGTAACTTGAAGGTTTCCATGAATGTCTCCGAGGTAAAGGGCATCCATTGGTGTGTGAGGACTTCTTTAGAGATGCTGACATACAAAGTCTCCTTCCAATTCCTGCACGATAGCTTTAGAAGTGGCAGAGCGCAAAGGAACTGCCTCTGGATATCGGGTAGCATAATCTACAAGGACTAATATATATTTATGTCCTCAGGCTAAGTGGTCCAGGGGTCCTACTATATCAAACCCAATACCATCGAAGGGGACATCAATCTGGGGAAGGCAAAGAAGAGGAGCATGGTCCTTCCTAGGAATTTACCGTAATTGGCTTTCTGGACAAGAGACACAAAAGCAGCGAACCTCCTTATTAATTCCTGGCCAATGAAATTGGAGCTTTGTTTGCTCCAAAGTCTTTTTGGTGCCCAAATGGCCTCCTATGAGGTGGGCATGTGCCAACTCACAAACCTGCCACTGATAGGTTCGTGGGATTAGTAACAATCTCTTTACCTCGCCCTCTTCGATATAACAGATAGTTTTCTATCACAAAGTGAGGACCCTGTGGCATGGGCTGATGATTGCATTGTCCATTGACAAGTGCGACTGCAATTTTTGCGAATTTCAGGTAGTCATCATTCCACTGATCCCGTTTAAAAAAAGCCGGTGTTTCTGTAAATTGGAAATGTATCTCAGAGAGAGGATCTAATCTGACCTCAAGGGGCGGAGAATCCTCCCAGCTCATGGTGGCCCGGGATGATGACTTGTCTATCTGCGGCAGCCCAGGAGTCTTTCTGTCCTCCTCTTGGACTTCTGTAACTCTCTACACTGGTTGATTATATAGTGTGGAACAGCCTGAATCGGGTTATTCCCTTCTATAACTAGGCCCACGGGAGTATTGGGAGTAGTTAATAGTACACCAAATTTATTGTCAGACCAGTCCCGCCCTAGAATCACTGGGAAAGATGGATTTGGGAGGACCGCCACAGGGAATTTCTTTAGCGATCCTCCGTAGCTGATGAAACAATAGTCAGTTTTATAGATATGGGTTTCCCCGTGTATGCATCTGATTCTGGTCTTTATTTTTGTCCATTGTCGCAGTAATACATAACGGCAATCAACAATGGAAATGTTGCTGCCGGAGTCTAAGAGGGCGGTGACTCAGAAGCCGTTCACAATTACTACTCCCGTATGACCAATAACCAGAGGGTTCGTAAGTGCACACAACTGATCCCCCTCCCTCCACCTGCATTCCTTTATGCTCCCAGGCAAGCGGTCTACCCTGTGCCCCGGGGACATTGGAACAGATTTCAGATTATATGGATTATACTATGGGATGTAATCCCTACAGAGTCTACTAGAGGATCGTTCTGCTTTCCCAGATTGTGAGGCTGGCTTAGTTGTTTCTGTTCTTTTGATTAACTCCTCCATAGAGTAAAAGTCTCCCCAGACCTGCTGGGTAAAATTAACGGGAAGATGTTTAGTGAAAATAAATCAGGCTACCTGCTGCATGATTTGTATGGTGGAGAGCTCAAAAGGCCGTAGCCATTGTGTAGCGAACTCCACTAATTGATGGTTGAGGAGTCCGACACACACAAAAAACTCCTTCTAATAGGAAATTATTATTATAATGTCCGAGCACCGACAGAACCTTAGACCCAACTTTGATGTTCCCCAGATGGAGTTGTTTATATCAAAAAAAGAAATACACACCTAACAATTGTTTAACCAAAAAAAATATATATATATATTATAAAGCACACCAGTAATAACCCTTCATTTAAGTCCCTCCTTATCCAAAAAATATACACCCAGTAATAGACCAACCCCTTATATACTATACAGACAGACAGCAAGAAAGAAAGCCCAGAAAAGCACCCAAGATATATCCTTTAAACAACACCCCCCCTATATTCAAAATAGATATCTATAGCAATACACATATATACACATATATACAAATATAAAATTATACCCACAGAGTCACAATCCCCCCATGTTCCCCATTCCCTTTTATATAAGGTTGATTTAAAAAGAGTCTAGCCACACGGCCTGGGAAGTCCGTGAATAGTCCAGTAATCTAGACAACTCCGTTCCGCTGCCTAGTAATCTGATTTATAAGTAAAGGAGCGATCTCACCGGCTTGGGACGATCCTTCGTTAAGAGATGAAATCCGTCTCACCCGGGAGTCTGAGCGTTAACGTCCTTCCATGGCCGCTACCCTCAACAAAAAATATACTTGAAGCCGTGCACTCCGAAGATGCTTTCCTGTTAGCCCGCACTCCTTTTGTTGCGTCCAACCGTGAACTTCGGAGCCTTCCGTGCTTTTACCAAGCGCTTCTTTTACAAATTCCGTTCTCCTTCCCAGCTTCTTCTTTTAACAACCTTTCTTCTTCCTCCGCCCTCCTCGCTTCCTTTCTTTTTCTTCTCTCTTTTTCTAAACTACGCGCCTCCTTGCCTTTTAAGGAAGATTTTAGCCAGGACCCCCAGGCGCTGTTTGGACCCCTACTCCCCTTAAAGAAATATTCCCCAGTCAATGATTCCTCTGGGCATACACCCTAAAGGAAGCATGAGGCAGAAACGGTTAAAAGAATACACAACCATGAAAACATGTGACAACCGTTACATAGTCCCCACCCCCCCCTCTGGAGAGGGACCAAAGTAGGGCTTTAGGTTCACTATATGCATAGTGTCACTTTTAGACTCTGTTCCCGTCTCAAACTGAACCCTGTAATTATTAGGTCCTAAAATTTTTAGTATTTTTGCCGGACCAATATATTTTGGCGCAAGCTTGGAAGCAAACTGATCTATTCTAGAGGATTGTGGGTGAGACCTAATCCAGACCAGATCCCCTACATCGTAGTGGGCCTCTTTCCTACGTTTATTGTAAGATCTGGCTTGCCTGGCTTTGGCCTTTGCCACACGACTCTCCACTTGCTTCTTTAAGGTGACTAGCTGATGTATCGTCAGATAAGACACTGAATTAGGGTGTGGGGCTTTAATGAGACGCTCCAGGGGTCCCTTGATCTGCCTACCAACAGCCAATAGAGCAGGGGTCTCTCCGGTAACTTCGTGTACTGCAGTATTGAGCGCAAATCGAAGCTCCGGCAACCAGCGGTCCCAGTCTTGATGGTTCTTCCCCACATATGATGCAATCATAGTTTTAAGGGTTTTGTTTACCCGTTCAGTCATGTTCGTTTGGGGATGATAGGCTGTTGTCAATTTTTTCATCACCCCCCATCTGGAACATAAGTTTTCCATCAAACCACAGGTAAACTGTGGTCCTCTGTCAGACACCATGTATTTTGGTACACCCCACCGAGTGAAGATGTCTTCCCTAAGAATGGAGCATATCTTCCCTGCTTTTGCATTAGCCAAAGCAAACAGTTCCACCCATTTGGAATAATAATCCACCACTACTAATAATACAGTCTTTTTATTCTTGGACCTAGGGAAAGGACCCATCAAATCCACTCCCACCATTTCTCCTGGTTCCTTCACCACTGTGGATTGGCATAAACCAGCCGGTTTTCCTGGAGGAATCTTATACTGTTGACATATCTGACAGTTTTTAACATGGTACCAGACATCCTTACGAATGGTGAGCCACCAGGCTACCTCCAGGATCCGTAATAAGGTCTTGGTCTTCCCCAGGTGACCCCCAAAAGGACTGTCATGGAAGTATTGGAGAAATTTGGAAGTTAGCTCTTGGGGAACCACTAGCTGATACTTGTGGCCTCCAAGTTTTGAGGGGATCACTCGATACAGCACCCCTTGAAGTTCTTCATATCTGATATGCCCAGATCTACTCCCTGAACCTTCCCTGCACCCCTGACAAACAGAACAAGTTGTTTGAGCTCGAGCGATTACCTGCAAGTCTAGGGGCAGTTCAGACACAGAGGGTTTGACCACAGCCACCAGTACCTCTTGGGACTCTTCAGGAATCCGAGACAACGCATCTGGTACTATATTGCCATGACCCTTCCGGTAGTAAACCTGGAATTTGAATTCTTGGAGCGAAGCACCCATCTCGTAAGCCTGGAAGAAGTTTTTGAGCACTTGAAAGCCCAGGTCAAAGCATTATGATCAGTATAAACGCTGAATACTGTCCCCTCTAAATAGTGCCGCCACTTCTCCACAGCCCAAATTACAGCCAAACATTCCTTTTCACTGGCTGAGTAGTTAAGCTCAGGTCCCCTTAATTTCCTTGAGGCATAGGCAATGACATGCTCCCCACTGGTATGACACTGTGTAAGCACCGCCCCCAGTCCCACATTACTTGCGTCAGTATTTACCTGAAACTGTAGTTGTGGATCCGGCTGTGCCAAGATGGGCGGCTCCTGCAGAGCGGTCTTCAGCCTGTCTACTGCCTCCTGGCATTCGGGTGACCATTTCCACGGGGCTCCCTTCTTGGTGAGGTGATGCAAAGGAGCTGCCCTGTCTGCCATGTTTGGTATAAATTTATGATACCACCCTATCATCCCCAAAACCTCTGCAGATCTTTCACGTTGGTAGGGGTTGGATAGTCCCGTATGGCGATGGTCTTTTCGGGATCCACCTCCACTCCTCTTGCTGAAACCACATGGCCAAGGAAGGTCAATTGGGATCGCATCAGATGGCACTTCTTTAAGTGCAAGGTCAGGTTGGCTTGATGGAGACGACGAAACACTGTTTCTAAATCCAGCAAGTGTTGATCTTTTGTTGGTGAGAATACAATGATGTCGTCTATATATACAAAACAAATTTTCCGCAGTAGCCCCTTCAGGACTTGTTCCATTAACCTCTGGAATGTAGCTCCGGCATTGACCAACCCAAAGGGCATAACCCGAAATTGGTACAAACCCTCCGGAGTTATCACTGCCGTCTTCTGTACGCTGTCTTCACCCATCCGTACCTGCCAATACCGGAGCGTAGATCCAAGGTGGAAAATACTGTTGCCCCATGGAGCGATTCCAGAATGTCATGGACTAGGGGCATAGGATAAGCATCCACTCGGGTTTTAGCGTTTAGGGCTCGGTAGTCCACACAGAACCGATGTGATCCATCCCTTTCGAACCAACACCACTGGCGAAGCCCATGGAGAAGATGATGGCTCAATTATGCCAGCCTGCAGCATCTTAGCAAGCTCTTCCCTAATAATTTGAAGTTTTTGGGGAGAGGCTCTATAAACCCGATGTTTAATGGGCAACTCGTCAGTTGTATAAATAACATGGGAGACAATCTGAGTAGTCCCCAATTGGTCTGTCCATACTGATGGCCATCTGCCTAACAATGGACGTACCTCTTCCGGTTGATTAATTATAAGTGGGTCCATGGCCTTGTCCAGGACCTCTGCCACCGCTAAATAAAACTGGGAGATGGGTTGGCCAAGCTCTTCCGATCCTTTTCTTCCAAACTGGAACACCCCACCCCCAGGCAAGCTATACTCTCCTTGAGAAGGGCAAATGGTCATCTGTGCAGCCATAATGGAGTCCAACCCTAGAAGTAAGGGCATGGCCAGGTGGGCATCATCCAGTATGAAAGTGTCAGTCTTCCAGATCGTCTGCTGTAATTGGTATTTGATCTGAACCTTTCCCAGAGCGACCCCTCTTCTGCCATCCGCCAGTATAAACTTGACCGAAGTGGACTCTGTCAGTTCGTCCTCCGAGGTCTTAATCTTTTGCCACATACTGAGGCGCATGAGGGTAAACGTGCTCCCTGTATCCACTATGGCTTCTCCCCATAAGCCTCTCAGCTGAACTGGAACCACCAGAAGGGAAGGTTGACCAAACACAGTTGCTAGCTGACCATCTATTGGCTCTTTCTTCTGGTATTTATTACCGGTATTGGTTGATTCCCCCGGTTTTGTTTTGATGGCCTAAACCCTCTTTTAGCCGCCCAGTCTCGTTCCACCATGGATCCCAGTTTGACGAGATCATCCACCGTCCTCACCATGCCCCTGAGTGTCCCGCCAGTCTCGAGTTGCATGCTCCCAATAAGGACGCAAGATTTCTTCGTCGGTTATGTCTGGTTTCCATTTAAGACATAAGGCCTGGAACTCATATGCAAAGTCCCGAATGGCCTGCCCTGGTTGCTGTTCCATTTCCCGTACTCTCCGTTCCAATTCTTCATAGTAATCGGAGGGTAGAAAGGCATCTAAAAAAGCTGTCTTAAATGAAGCCCAATCCGCAATAGTCCGTTTGGCAGCCTGCCACCAACAACCGACTGCTCCGTGTAGAGAGGCATTCAAAACCCCCATAAGTTCACTGGATGTCAGAGAGTGCACCTCCATAAAGGCATCCCCCTGCTCCACAAATCGTAGAATGTCATCGGTGGTATAAGCTTCCCCAATCTTGGGAAAGTCCATGCGCAATGCTGCCGATGGAGCAGGCAACACTGCTGGTCTCAATATAGTCTGCCCCGATGGAGTTGAATGGCTAAATGGACGCCACCTTCCTTGAGTACTCTGATGAACCACATCCTGCAATTCTGACTGCCACTTCTTATCTCTTCGTTCGAAACAGGCCACAGTTTCTTTAAGAATATCTTCTGCCTGGCAAACCATAGCCTCTTCCAAATGAGAAAAAGTGGTATCCATATATTCCCTAAGAGATTCCTCTCGTGCCATCAGCGTGTCCACCATCTGGTCCAACCTTCCTTCAATTCTCTGGACCCTATCGAATAACTCTGTTATTGGAGATGGAAGACTGATGTCTGATCTGTTAGTTCCTAGGGTGTCATCCATATACAAACGTTGCAACATGCCCGTAACTTCTCTGACTCTTTCGCAAGCCCTGACAGTGACGTGTGGGCCCAAGACCATGGATTCTTCGGCCAGCAGATCTTCATCACCATCGAGCCCCTGCTCTAAAGCCTCAGTAGCCATAACTGGTAACTAGCTAAGTATATAAATCCACAAACAGGAAGAAAAAAAAAAGAAATCAAATAAATTAAACCCCGGTTCAAATCGGTCCCGTCACGGCCACCACTTATGTAGCGAACTCCACTAATTGATGGTTGAGGAGTCCGACACACACAAAAAACTCCTTCTAATAGGAAATTATTATTATAATGTCCGAGCACCGACAGAACCTTAGACCCAACTTTGATGTTCCCCAGATGGAGTTGTTTATATCAAAAAAAGAAATACACACCTAACAATTGTTTAACCAAAAAATATATATATATATTATAAAGCACACCAGTAATAACCCTTCATTTAAGTCCCTCCTTATCCAAAAAATATACACCCAGTAATAGACCAACCCCTTATATACTATACAGACAGACAGCAAGAAAGAAAGCCCAGAAAAGCACCCAAGATATATCCTTTAAACAACACCCCCCCTATATTCAAAATAGATATCTATAGCAATACACATATATACACATATATACAAATATAAAATTATACCCACAGAGTCACAATCCCCCCATGTTCCCCATTCCCTTTTATATAAGGTTGATTTAAAAAGAGTCTAGCCACACGGCCTGGGAAGTCCGTGAATAGTCCAGTAATCTAGACAACTCCGTTCCGCTGCCTAGTAATCTGATTTATAAGTAAAAGGAGCGATCTCACCGGCTTGGGGACGATCCTTCGTTAAGAGATGAAATCCGTCTCACCCGGGAGTCTGAGCGTTAACGTCCTTCCATGGCCGCTACCCTCAACAAAAAATATACTTGAAGCCGTGCACTCCGAAGATGCTTTCCTGTTAGCCCGCACTCCTTTTTGTTGCGTCCAACCGTGAACTTCGGAGCCTTCCGTGCTTTTACCAAGCGCTTCTTTTACAAATTCCGTTCTCCTTCCCAGCTTCTTCTTTTAACAACCTTTCTTCTTCCTCCGCCCTCCTCGCTTCCTTTCTTTTCTTCTCTCTTTTCTAAACTACGCCTCCTTGCCTTTTAAGGAAGATTTTAGCCAGGACCCCAGGCTGTTTGGACCCCTACTCCCCTTAAAGAAATATTCCCCAGTCAATGATTCCTCTGGGCATACACCCTAAAGGAAGCATGAGGCAGAAACGGTTAAAAGAATACACAACCATGAAAACATGTGACAACCGTTACAATTGTGCCACTAATTCCCAAAGAGCAAAAGCTTGCTCCCATTACCATGTTTGGAATTTCTTTACCTGCTTATTTCTCTGGGACCTCTGTCCCAATGGGTGGATCAGCTCTCTCCTCCGAGAGAACATAATAAGCCCTTTTCATTTTTCCCCCAGGAATCAGCCCATGCCTGTGGGTCTCCTCCACATTCTCCCTTTTTATAACTATGAGCCCGGTCACTCCGGACCACTGAGTGTACCCCCCCACCCGGAAACATGGCCCCAGTACTATCCTACCTGATCATATTCTTGATTCTCTCCTGGTTTCTTCTGGGAAATAATCATCCTGCTGACTATGCCACTGTCATAAAAATGAGTCATAGACATCATAAAGATTTGGGGCAGCCACCCGTATATTGTTTTCCCAGCTGCAAAAGTTGATTTAAAGTAGCACGTTGTGCATAGAACAGAGTCCAGAACAGAGCTGACTTGTATTGAGACAAGATGGTGGCTTTAACAGAAAGAATGGGAAATGATGTAATCAGAACCGGAAGTGATATCTTCGTAACCGGAAGTGACATCCTCATGACTGGAAAGTGACGTCATCGTTGGCGCCGGAACCAAGCGGGATTTCCCAAGAAAGGTCTGAAAGACACTGAGAGAGACAGTCAGCACACTCCGTTGCTCCTGGTCTGGCATTGAATTACTATTATTTAGGCCCTTTAGCTGTTTCCTACACGCACATGTGTGACAATGATAAATAACCTAACACACGTTTTTGAGGAAGGGTGGCACAGTGGCGCAGTGGTAGCGCTGCTGCCTCACAGTAAGAAGACCATGGTTCACTTCCCGGGTCCTCCCTGCGTGGAGTTTGCATGTTCTCTCCGTGTCTGTGTGGGTTTCCTCTGAGTGCTCCGGATTCCTCCCACAGGCCAAAGACATACAGGTTAGGTGCATTGCCGATCCTAAATTGTCCCTAGTGTGTGCTTGGTGCATGTGTGTGTGAGTGCCCTGCAGTGGGCTGGCACCCTTCCCGGGATTTGTTCCTGCCTTGCACCCTGTGTTGGCTGGGATTGACCCTGTGTTAGGATATAGCGGGTTGGACAATGACTGACTGACAAAAAGGAGGATCTGGGAGGAAAACCAGTTAACCAAGAAGAAACTCAGGGAGAATCTGCAAACTCCACACAGACTTGAACTCAGAACTATGGAGCTATTAGGCAATAGCGCTAACTAAGCTACTGTATATTTCCCAGCTGTTTATTCCAGCACTATCTATAGTTTATATCCACTACTATCTTCCTTTACGTACTGTGCATAAAAGTCATATTGCTTCACAATTAAATGAGCCAGCTTCTTGCTAGTTATTTTGCTTATAATGGTAAAGCTGTGTATTGTCTCTAATTAGGTTCTTAACAATATGAAATGCTATGCAACTTTGATCTCCTACCAAGTGTTTCGTTTTAATCCTTCCAGAGCATCATATTTGCCTGTCCAGTGGACAGCCTACTAGTAATATCTGAAAGAATAATTCTGACAGCAACTCTTTTTTACTCCTTTTAGTTCAAGTCAGGGAAGACTGGCTTATGGACTAAGAAATGCCCAAAGTGAAAAGGACGTTAATGGTATGCTAAGAGTTTGTGAACATCAGTACCAGGAAGGCCATACTCCAGTGAGGAACAGGAACAACCAGTGACCATGTTGAATCTGCCCAGGAAGCCATCTCAATAACAGGTAATAAGAGGCCAAGCTGTGTACTTCTAAGCCCATTCACTGTTGCAAAGAACTGGGTACACAGAAAGCTCGAAATAGTATTAATGTTTGAAGGGACTGGTAAAGGGTCTAGGAGTGGGTTTGAGTGCGCAGTCCTAGCAACTTATATTGCAAGTTTTGATATTCCTTTTATCTAGGTGCAGAGCTATAAGGCAGATATAGTGTGATTTCTGACTTGGGACAGCTCAACTGTAATACCTTTACAGGGTGGTAATAAATTATATTTATTATTAATCTATTCTCTGATGTTCATTCCAATAATAATATACTATACAGTGCCTTGAAATATGTATCTGGGCTGTACACCTTTTTCAAACTTGGTTATCTCTCTTTTTAAAAATCGATTGAATTTACTGGTTCATTTATTTTATATTTATAAAGAACAATATAGGCAAATACAATATCACCTTGTTAAGGGGAGAATTAGCAGATTAGCCTGCTCTCTTTTAGTCAGTGGGAATAAATCCCACCATCATCTCAGAGACATTGAAAAGAAAGTCTGTAAATGAAGGCAAACAGCACAGAGATTTGATTACTGTATAGAGAAGAACAAGCCTATTTAATGTGTACAGTATTAGGCTCCCCTTGAAGATCAAAAAACTCTATTGTTCAGTAGTGGAATTGAAATTTGCGGGACAAATGCTATAAACACACTACCTAGATCTGGACCTCTGATGAGAAGGTCTCTTCTTTGGGAAGTGACCTCAGGATCACTTTCAATTCTTAGCAAGTTGCCTCAGATCATCTATAGTTTAAACAAAATGATAAAATATGTTAAAAAAATAAAAAAGTTACAAATACTGCCTATATCTTCATCACTACAAGACAGCATAATTTCCACAGTACACTCTGAGCTAGGGTTAGTAAAGTTGTCCAGGTTTTTTTCAGCAATCTTTCTAACTGGCCTGAAGTTAAAAAATGCTGTGCTCAAGCGTTACATCAAAGGCACTGTTGCTCAGTTCCCAGGAAATCCAACAATGAAGAAGTTTATGGAAGAGTGTAATAAATATAATTAAAACTGAAATCAGATTATGTTATTTAAAATGAACTTCACTACAGTAGCTCCTCATAATTCTGGACTCCACTACTGAATATATAGTGCTGGCGATGAACTGCAATTATCCAGTTTATAGTTCACAATACTATGGTATGTGCATATTTTTGGTTAGTATTATTTTACCATACTGTAAACCCTTTTTAGTCCAATAACAGCATGGTATACAATATGTTGTTTTGATTAATCAAAAATATCACAATATTAAATCAGGCTGTCTCCTTTGACAGTAATTTAATGTCTGTTTTTAATGAAATTTTACATCTAATTTGAATATATTTTGGGAGTACATTTATTGTATAAATGGTACAAACTGTAGCAACAACAACATTTATTTATATAGCACATTTTCATACAAATTATGCAGCTCAAAGTGCTTTACATGATGAAGAAAGTGAAAAAAGACAAAATAAATACAAATTAGAAGAAGGGAACATTAATTAACATAGAAAAAAAGTAAGGTCTGATGGAGAGGGAGGACAGAAAAAACAAAACAAAAAAAAACTCCAGACAGCTGAAGAAAAAAATAAAATCTGCAGGGGTTCCAGGCCACGAGACCACCCAGCCCCCTCTAGGCATTCTATCTAACATAAATGATCAGTCCTCATTGTATTTAGTGTTCTCATGGAAGAACTTGATGATGACGGTCATATGGACTGCTGGCCTTTAATCCATCAATGTAGGGAAATCACAGTGCTTTGATCAGGTGGTGGTGGCGCAGGTCGCCACCCCAGAAAACCGGAAAAAGAACAGAAGAGAAAGTAGGGGTTAGTACGGATTTAGGAGCCACCATGAATAATCATAATAATTAATTGACTATACAGAGCATCAGGATTAAACTAAGATGAAGCTATGAGAAAGCCATGTTAAAGTAATGTGTTTTCAGCAGTGTTTTAAAGTGTTCCAATGTATTAGCCTGGCGAATTCCTATTGGCAGGCTATTCCAGATTTTAGGTGCATAACAGCAGAAGGCCGCTTCACCACTTCTTTTAAGTTTAGCTCTTGGAATTCTAAGCAGATACTCATTTGAAGATCTAAGGTTATGATTTGGAATGTAAGGTGTCATTCCAAAATATAAGATGGAGCGAGATTATTTAAGACTTTGTAAACTATAAGCAGGATTTTAAGGTCAATTCTAAATGACACAGGTAACCAAACTGGAGAGACATGCTCAGATTTTCTTTTCCTAGTTAGGATTCTAGCAGCTGCATTCTGCACTAGTTGCAAATGATTTATGTCTTTTTTGGGTAGTCCTGAGAGGAGAGCGTTACAGTAATCTAGTCGACTAAAAACAAAATCGCGGATTAATTTCTGAGCATCTTGCACTGTACTATTAAATGTAATGAAATATTAATTTAAATAATATGTCCTGAAAGAGGTCATTTTTAATTCTGATATTAATTGCTTTTTTTGAAATGTTAATAATATCACTTTTATCACTTTCACACAATTAACTACAGTATAACATTGCCTTTGGTAACTGGCATGAGCAATCTAATTTGTGTTTTCACTATACAACCCAATTCTATATTACAGCATATGTACATTTTTGGGAAATATTTATAATACCTCCATAAAAAGGTGAAATTTGAAGGATTTTTTGGAAATGTTTTGTCTATTTATTTGGATTTCCAAATTGTGCTTATTATATTTTTTGATTATAAAAAGTAATGTAATTAATTCACATAGTACATTAACAGTGATAACAGTTTGGGTATATAGTGTATTTGTTATATTTGAAATATCTTGAATTTCCTGCTCCAAATGTCTCTCTGTCTATCTATGAATGTGTTTGTTTTTATATCTTGGGGTGTCCTACCTACATTACATGACTGGAACCCAGAGAGGGGTTTTCTGGCTACAACAACCTACAGTGCTAACATTGAAGAAAAGTATCATGGCAGTGAAAGATTTAGCTGTCTGCTAACTTTCTCAGTGATAGTGCTAAGAGAAGCGCCACCATTACATAGGGAATGGCAACTCCCAGTGTCTGGAGTGGGACATTTGCAACGGAGGTGGTTGCCCCATTATGTTTACTTATAGATTGCACTGTTACTCCACAATGAACACTAGCATTGTGGAATTAATCATAGATGCTCCCTATCACACTGTAAGTTATGTACATTTGGAGTACTGCTAATCCTTAAAATTATTCGACAAACAATGTGTGTGACTTCTTTATACCAAGAGACACAGAAATTAGAGTAGGAGGAAGAATGTGACAGTCTTCGATCTAGGGACTAAGAGCACAATACAAGGAAGTGAAAGCATCCACATGCATCTTTCCAGCATACACTTGAATTTGTTGAAGAATAAAATGGAGAAAAGGGAGCTGAGAGACATTGTGATACACTTTGGAAGACTAAAACAAATAATCAACTAGTACATTGATCTGAGCTAGCAAGTGAGGCAGCCCACCTTCATTCCTAAACTGAAAAAATGGGATGGATGTGTTACACATTGTGCTAATTGAACTGTATTATTAATACATGACAGTGGCGACGAGATCAAGCAGTTAATTTTGAGCACTGTGACACTGAATAACAGCAGCGAGAACCGCACCGAGTAAGCGGAAAAGCAAGGACCCGACGCGTTAGTGCAACGTGAGTACGATAAATTGCAAACATGTCGTACATCGGAAAGATAGATATTTTTGATAGTTCCACGGAAGATTGGAATATGTATGTTGAAAGGCTGCAACAGTATTTCGCTGCAAATGATATTCCAGCTGAAAAACACGTTCCTGTGCTACTGAGTGCCATGGGAGGGAAAGCTTACGGCCTCCTCCGTAGTTTAACTGCCCCAGACAAACCCGCCGAGAAAAGTTTTAACGACTTAGTCCGTGTAATGCGGGATCATTTGTCACCAAAGCCATTACTGATCGCGGAACGTTTCAGATTCCATAAGCGTAATCAGAACGAGGGAGAGACAATTGCGGCTTATGTGGCAGAACTGAAAAAGTTATCAGAATATTGTCAGTTTGGTGACGGGCTAAACGATGCATTGCGTGATCGTTTGGTTTGTGGAATCCTTCAAGAGGGAATCCAGAAGAGGCTGTTAACTGAGGCAGATTTGACATTTAAACGAGCAGTAGAAATTGCTATTTCAATGGAAACTGCAGCTAAAGATGCACTTGAACTACAAAGAGGAGTGAATACGAGCAGCGTAAATAAAATGGCGGCAGCCAAGATAAGCAAAGTACATAAACGGCCCTGCTATCGCTGTGGACGCGACTCCCATCTTCCCTCACAGTGCCGATTTAAAAATGAAGAGTGCAGACAGTGCCACAAAACGGGCCATATTCAAAGAGTTTGTCGTAGTGGAAAGGCAAAGTTTAGTGCGGAACACAAAATGCATCACAGCGACAAGAAAAATGTGCATAATGTTGCAGAAGTCTCTGACATTGATAGTGAAGATGCATTAGCAAGTCTGGAATTATTTAGCCTTAGTGGAAAAGACAAGCAGGCAATCTGGCTCACCCCCAAGATAGATGGCCAGGTGGTAAAAATGGAATTGGACACTGGCTCAGCTGTTTCAGTTATGTCACTGAAAGATTACAAGGTGTATTTCAAGAAGGAGAAGCTGAACCCCTCTTCTGTTCTTCTCAGAACATACACAGGTGAAAAGGTTATGCCTATTGGAGTGCTGCATGTGACAGTAGAGTATAATGGAAGAAAAGAGGTACTTGATTTACACATAATACAAAATGGAGGTGCACCATTATGGGGCCGTGAGTGGTTAAGAAAGTTGGGAGTTGACTGGAGAGAGATTAAAAGCCTCCGTGTTTTGCCTGTTGTGCAACAGACTACAGAAAAGAACCTAGAGCTGATATTAAGAAAAGCCGCCCCGGTATTTAAGAGTGGCATTGGGACTCTTCAGCACATTAGAGCTAAAATTGTACTTAAGAGTGGTGCGACCTCACGGTTCCACAAGGCACGCCCAGTACCCTATGCCATCCGACCCCTGGTTGAAAAGGAATTGGATAGGTTGGAGTCAAACGGCATACTTTCTAAAGTAGACTGGAGTCCTTGGGCAACCCCAGTTGTCCCAATAATAAAGAGAAATGGTACAGTCAGGCTCTGCGGGACTTTAAGGTCTCCATTAATCCTGTGCTACAAGCTGAACAGTATCCTCTGCCGAGAATTGAGGACATTTTTGCCAGTTTGTCGGGTGGTCAGCGTTTTCAAAGTTAGATTTAGCAGATGCATACCTCCAGATGGAAGTAGAGGAAGACTCTAAAGTGTTCCTGACCATTAATACAATAAAGGGTCTTTATCGTTACAACAGGCTGGTGTTTGGGGTAGCCTCTGCCCCAGCTATTTGGCAAAGAGCAATGGATCAGATCCTTCAGTCACTGCCAGGCGTCCAGTGCTATTTAGACGACATTATTGTCACTGGAGCGACAGATGAAGAGCATTTAGAAAACCTCAAAAAGGTTCTGAAAAGGTTAGAAGAGTATGGACTAAGAGCCAGGCGAGGAAAATGTGAGTTCCTGAAGCCCAGTGTCAGGTATTGCGGGCACACCATAGATGCCCAAGGTTTGCACAAATGTCAGGACAAGATTCAGGCTGTATTGATGGCACCACAACCACAAAATGTTTCACAGCTTAGATCCTTCCTGGGGTTTGTGAATTATTATAATAAGTTTCTTCCAAACCTGGCAACTGTGCTATATCCACTCAATGAGCTATTACAAGCTGGAAAACAGTGGAAATGGTCCAAAGAATGTGAAAATTCATTCCAAGATGCAAAGAGACTGGTGACATCTGACACAGTCCTAACCCACTTTAATTCGTCCCTTCCAATCAAGCTGGCTTGTGATGCTTCTCCATACGGCATTGGAGCAGTGATGTCTCATGTTATGGAAGATGGCAGTGAGAGGCCTATAGCTTTTGCATCACGCTCATTGTCTGCAGCTGAGAAGAATTATGCCCAAATCGATAGGGAGGCATTGAGTCTAGTGTGGGGTGTAAAAAGGTTCAACCAGTATCTTTTTGGTAGGGAATTCATCCTTGTCACAGACCACCAACCGCTAACCTCAATTTTCAGCCCGCAGAAAGGAGTTCCTGCCACAGCTGCTGCCCGAATGCAGCGCTGGGCATTGTTTTTAGGTGGACACAGGTACAAGATTGAGTACAAACGTACAGCCTGCCATGCAAATGCAGATGGGTTGTCGCGACTGCCACTGGAGGCTGAAAAAGATGAGTTTGGAGATGAGGAAACAATAGATATGATCTCCATCAGCCAGATTGAAAGTCTGCCCGTCACGGCAGACATGGTGAAAACAGAAACAAAACATGACAAGGTCCTGTCTCAGGTGTATGCTGCCACACTGAATGGCTGGACAGCCCAGCACAAATCCCTGCTGGCTGCATATTACTCGAGACGTGATGAAATTGCCTTAAATGCTGGATGTGTGATGTGGGGGTTAAGAACTATTGTACCCACTAAACTAAGACACAGAGTATTAAAAGAGCTTCACAAGGGACATCTAGGTGTGGTGAAAATGAAGGCACTTGCCAGAAGTTTTGTGTGGTGGCCAGGCATTGATGAAGACATCGAGAAAATAGCGCAGCAATGTAGTGGCTGCCAGATGGTTCAGAATGATCCAGAACGTGCACCACTTCATCCATGGGAATGGCCTACATTACCATGGCAGCGGCTTCATATCGACTTTGCAGGACCATTCATGGGGACAACTTTCCTGGTGGTAGTCGACGCATGCTCTAAATGGCCAGAGGTTTTCATTATGAGCTCCACCACTACTTCTCACACTATTGAAGTACTAAGGAATTTATTTGCTAGAACTGGAGTTCCACAACAACTGGTGAGTGACAACGGACCCCAGTTCACAGCAACAGATTTTCAGATTTTCCTCCACAAAAATGGCATACGGCACATTACATCTGCCCCATGGCATCCAGCCACAAATGGCCAGGCAGAGAGGTTTGTGCAAAGTTTGAAACGAGCCCTTCGAGCAATGACAAATGAGAAGCTGACCCTTCAGCAAAAATTGGCCAACTTCTTATTTGCATATCGGAATTCCATCCATGCTACAACTAACCAGACTCCAGCTATGTTGTTCTTTGGGCGTCCTCTTCGCTCTAGATTAGACCTGCTGCAACCAAATATTAAGCAGACTGTGCAAGACAGACAAATCAAACAAGGTCATAAAGCAACGGACAAGGTTACACGTAGCTTTGCCATTGGACAATCAGTTCTTGCCAGGAGCTACAGAGGAGATCAGAAATGGGTTCCTGCACTAGTGAAAGAGCAAACTGGTCCCTTGTCATACAAGGTAGAGGCTACTCAAGGTGTCATATGGCGACGTCATGTCGACCAGTTGAGAAAATCAGGGTTGGTTAGAGCTAAAGAGATACCCACACTGCCTGTTGACTCCCCTGCTGTTGCTCCTACAAACTGTCCAGAGCACTTACCATCTCCTCAAGCAGCACAAGTACAGAGCCCATGTGCATTATCTCCATCACCTTCTGCAGAGGCTAACACTGCTGTAACAATTCAAGAAAAATTACCCTGTGAAGAGAGACGTTACCCAATTCGCATACGCAAGCCTCCACAGAGACTAATTGAAAATTAAATGTAAAGATAGAATTCAATGTTTTGATTTCTTCAGAGAAAAAAAAAAAAAAAAAGGGAATAAGTTAATTACTTCTAATTTTTAGATGGGAGGAATTGTTATATATCAGTATAAGTGTACATTTCAGTTCAGCTATTGATGTCTGATTGTGGGTTGACACCTGGTGATTTGATTGGTAATGCCTTGCACATTTGTTAGTTGTTCAAATAAAGACAAGAAAGAAAAAGGCACGCGCTGTCTGCTCGTCCGTTCTTATCAAATGAAGGTGAACTGTATTATTAATACATGACACTAATAAAAGGTGGTTGCAACCTTAAAAATCTAAGGTTTGTAAAATTAAGAAAATACAATTCAAGGAATGAAAATGCAAACTAATATTTCTCAATAGTATTAAACTTTCAAAGGTATTAACAACTTCAATAATATATTGTAAACTTGATTCATATTTCAGCAACCATTTATTTGATTTGGGGTCACAGATTAAGCAAACCCAGGCAGAAACATGCACAAGGCAGAAATCAGACCTAGGTAGCATGGTAGGAAGTCACACTTAAAAGCAGCCACACATAGAATTACAATCAGTAAATGTAGTGCATCTTGAAATGTGGGTGTAAATAAAGTTATTGAAGGAAAACTGGAAAGCTCCTCCATACACTGTGCAGAAAGAGCTGCTTTAAACACACCATGTCACCTACATAGATATACTAAAAACTGCTAAAAAATACTGTATACAAAATTTAGTTTAGTTGAGGTAGAACCATTTATCCTATTGTAGCTATGCTGAATTTCTCATCTGACAACTTTATTCTTGTTCTTAACCTTTTTTTACACTGTTGCAGATAGAGAGTGTGTCAAGGCTGACAACCAAGGATGATATGTCCACCTTTTTTTAAACAGATGAACTGGCAAACTCCACAGAGATGGTGAGGTGGATAACAAAACATGCAGCCTAAATCTTCACTCCCAGCCCAAAACACTAACCACTTAACCAACATATTGCATATTTCTCTGCTCATTGTGTTAAAGTCCCACTGTTGCAATACAATCATATACAACATGGCTTACTTCACTTACTTTTACTGGTACTCTTCCTCCTCTCCCCCTTTATATCAATGGAGAAGAGGTGGACATTGTCACCTGATTAAAATACTTGAGGGTGCATATGCCAAATGACCTCCCTTGGAGCTACAATACAGTCTGTCTGGTAAAAAAATTAAAAAGACTTCCAAAGCCTTTACCGCCTGAAGAGGCTACAGTGGTCTGGTCTGTGCCACTCTGTTCTGACCTGCTTTTACAGGTGTGCGGTACAGAGCATCCTTACCTTCTGTATTATGGTGTGGAACAGCAGTTGCTCAGCCGCAGGCAGAAGAGCACTGCAGTGGGTGGTTAAGTCTGCTCAGCGGGTCATCTGCAGCAGTCCACCCACTATCGAGGACATTTATACCAGCAGGTGAAAAAGTAAAGCCTTCTCCATTATGGAAGATGTCACTCATCTTGCGCATTTACTGTTTGCCTCTCTTCCGTCAGGCAGGAGATTATGCAGTTTACGGACTGGCGCTACGAAGTTGAGGAACGGCTTCTTCTTGGATGCTATTAGACTAACGAATAAAACATCACTAAATCCGACTGTACACTCTGAGTGACTTATGCTACACTTTGCATTTTAGTTTCGTTAGTCTCAAGAACTCAATCATCTGCTGTTACCTTTTTTTTATTTGCTGCAAATTTACGGTATACTGCAATAATATGTCTTTAGCTATATATAACTTACTCTATTTTATATATTAATGTTATTTCGTTCTATTTTATTGTGTTATCAGTGATAATTTTATTACAAAGTTTATGAGGTTAATGGGGCTATTTATGGGGTACTTTCATTATGAAGTTTTTTTCTGGGGTCATCGGGTGCACTGTTTAATTATCAGGACCTAAGTATTGAATTTTTTTTCTGCATATGGATGTAGGAATGAAAAAAATAGGTAAAAATAAAGGCTTATTTCTTTAGAATTGCATTAAATGCGGCATAAGGAATCCAGTGATCTCCGTATTCCGAAACTGATCTGAGCACGTAAAGTGCGGTGGATCAAAAATGATCCAATAACTAAGAGAGACAAACAGAGAAAAAAAAAAGTTGCAATTGTTGTTAAACATCCAATTCTTCCATTACCAAATTAAAGAGTCGGTAATTGATCTCTGTAATGCAGTGTGCAAAGTTATTGCAGGCGAGGCTTCGAAGTGACAGGTAAGAGACGCTGCACTTGCTGTCCAATCTGCATAATGATTCAGTTTAGCGTTATTTCGTTTGAGGATGATGGTACGGAGTTGAAGCACATAAATGCTGAGAGGAGAAGAGTCGGAGGAATGAGAAGGAGAGGGTGGGTGTGAAGGAGACAGAGACAGACACAGCGAGAGAGTGAGAGAGAGAGACGGAGGCGAGCTGCTGTTGGTGGCGTGCCTCAGGAGGAGAGTACTGATGAGCGCGTTTTGTGCGCGAGCTTTATCTGCTGTGACGGCGAGCAGGCTGTCTTACAGATGCTGGACTGGCGGCTTCTCCGCGCCAACTTTAGTCACTGATAAGTTCTGAAGTACGAATAACTACACAGGAAGGAGTTACAGGAATAACGAGTGGTTTAACGAATGCGTCCTGCTCTGATCTGTTTTCCAAGTGGGTAACACTGAGTAGTGTAGCAGTCATCGGAATTCTCTGCAGTCGGGGAAAAAAATGATATCTGCCAAAGTTGTACACAGTCGATGGTTAAATGCCGTGACCGCACACTGCAGGAAAGTGTTGCTGGAGCCCCACGATCAAAACGCTACACTTGAGTCACTTCTGTAGAAGCAACAGTCCTCCCAGGGCTTATCCAAAAAAAAAAAAAGCTTAACGCAAAAGGGAGGTCGACATGGGAGGAGATTTCTTAGGCTCTAATATCAGCATAGAGCCAGGTGCACCAAGAAGCACGGCAAAGGTGAGCGAAGAAGCCGCATCCTTCTCGGGCGTTATGATGGTCGTCTTGTCAGTTCTCATGGCCACGCTGGTTTTTGTTACCGTGTTGGGAAATGCGTTGGTTATACTGGCCTTCGTGGTGGATAAAAGCCTTAGAAATCAAAGCAATTACTTTTTCCTGAATCTCGCCATTTCGGATTTCTTAGTAGGTAAGTCATATACTTTCATTTTAAAAAATATACATCGTAATAACATCTCCATATTATGTTGAAATTGGATTGATAAATATGTGGAAACAAAAACGGGTAATAATGAAAATCACGAATAACTAAAGAGCGGACAATTGGTGGGAATATGAAATTATTTAAAATGTGAGAATACTGTGAAACATCAGAAGTTCATAAAATATTTCATGCATCGGAGAATGTTGTGCAGTATATTAGACACATGAAGTCGATGGACTATTTTTTTTGTAAAGTACCTTCTTATGATGTGGAAATCAAGCTGAACCTGGTATCTTTCAATTGCAACAGGTGTTTTGTGCTTAGAGTATTTATTAAAATGTACTGGAATCTAAAATTTCAGTATTTTAAAGCTGCATTGTTATTATGATCATGATCTTGTCCAAAATATTAACTTTAAACTGTTTATTGCCATCTTTGTACATTCTAAGACTTTTTATGTTCATCGAGTCATCTTTATCAGTTACCCTGACATAGTTCTCAGTCGACTTGCTGAAAGCAAAATTCTGACAATTTTTACTTCGCTTGTGGGTTATATGATTCTTTTTTTATTACTGACTTGCCTAGTGTGGTTTTTTTCACTGTCGGAAATGTATCACTGTTTATTACGTTTATTTTTCCGAGTAAATTACGGTGGTTGATTTTTGTGACAGGCAGACGTCATTAAAGTGCAGTCACCATCACGCACGCAAAAACGCAACAGAAAGCAGAGAATCGTATAGTGGTTTTCATAAACGAAGATGTTGATGTAATCAGTAACGTTTCTTATATCCGTTGCTGTTTGATTTTAATTTTAATGGTAGCTTTCATCTATCTATCTATCTATCTATCTATCTATCTATCTATCTATCTATCTATCTATCTATCTTATATAGAGCCTTTCAAATCTGTCTATTTTACATAGGATATTTATTATCTGTTTATTCTAAATGGATGAGAATACTAAGGAGACCCTCAAATCTCTTTCTGTAGTATCAAGGGTAAGTTTGTTGTCACGTATATCTTGCAGTGAAAATCTTAATTACATTGCTCATAGAGTACTGACAGTATATAATACCAGGTGAGAAAACAAAATATTAGACAATGAATACATTTTACATTTTTATATATATATATATTTATATACAGTATATATATACACACTCTGTCTCTCTCTGTATAAATATATTTATATATATACAGTATGTGTGTATGTGTGTATTTATATCAAACCAAGCTATCATTTGTCAGTATGAAAGACTGCTAAGTAAACTTATACTTCCTGAAATTACTGGTACAAGTGCTAATGGTCCACTTGTCAAGATGGATGAAGAATAGTGACTGTGGAAGATAGCTGACCCCTTTAGTAATACTAATTGTACTAATACTAAGTGTATTAAATGGGTTCTGAACAGAAAAAAATCTGGGTAACAGTAATGTTCTGTGCTGATTTGTCCTGAATCTAAAGTGGTTTGCAGTCCTGAGGTAAGCAGGTGCCATACAAGGATTTTATGGACTCCAACGTATACATGTATAAAATGGCCAACATAAACATGGCTTTTCACAGATGTTTAAGAAAGAAAAGGTTGTAGTCAAGATGTTTTATGTTGTTGACTTCATGTGATTTAAACTTGCCAACTCTGCAGATCCCTTTCCTTGTATATAGGAATGTAGAGACCCACTGATTGTCTGAAGTCTTTGACTAACTCCTTGGTTTGCTAACATTAATTGAGAAATTGCAGTGGAATTTACTGTGTCACATGGAAAATCTTTGTAAAGAGTGTCATCATTGTTGCCAATCAGTCCTGTGGTGGTGTCATCAGCAAATTTAAAAATATAGTTAAAGCTTATTCAGGCCTCACAGTCATAGTCAAACAAGGAGAGTAGCAGGTGGCTTGGCACAATAACCTGTGGGATACCTGTGTTGAGGATCAGCAAGGAAGAGGAAATGCTGTCAGTTCTCACATGTAGTGGTCTGTCAGCTTGGAGTACAAAATCCAGTTATGAGAGGGTGGGACTGAGTCTCAAGTGCAGAAGTATGGTGATTAGCTTTGATGGTATAACAGTGCTAATTGCTAAGCTGTACTTTTAAAACAGTAATGTGGTTTAGCACAGAAATACACAAGGGTGAATAATGTGTTGTTGCATGCAGTTAAATGGAAGGCAGTTTCATATTCCAATGAAAATGGGCATAGAAAACATAATGAAAGAAAATGTGAGCTCAACTGGATAAAGGTTTACTTTACAATGTGTAAGATCTGAAAATCATCCCATAATGTAAATGAATCACTACAGTCTTAATACTCAGTCTTGAGCTTATACAAGTTCTGACATTAAGAAAATGTAATATGTTTTTGTAGGCATGTTGTCCTCCACACATTATTTGATAAAACCACCAGATCACCAGATCTGATTAAACATCTTACGTTTAGCTTTACTGAATCAAAACAATCTTGCAGTTTTTTTTTCTCCATCACTTTAATCCTGCACTGATACTATTTTCCGAAGAGCTTCTTTCATTTCAAGCTGTGTAAAGTGGAAACAGGAGTACAGAGAGGTGGTCAGGCTGTCTGAGGTGAGGCCATGGTAGCAGGTATCTTTTATTAACAGTATTGCAGCCATCCAGAGTGTTATCACTCTTGATGGGGCAGGTGACATACTGATGATATTTAGATAATATATATAATATTTACAATATTTGCTTTGTTGAAGTCCTCACCAGTAATATCTAATCCCTCAAGATGTAAATGTTTTTATTCAATATTTCTCCCTAGCAGTTTTACTATAATGGTGAACCTGGAGAGGTGTCAGCTAAGTGGAGCGGGACATTGATGGATTGAAGGCCAGATGTCCACATGACGATCATCATCTAATTTTTCCTCATGAAGCCTGAAAAGCACGAGGACTGATTTAAATCAGTTATGTTAGGTAGAATGCCCAGTGGTGGCTGGGCAGTCTCGTGGCCTCAGCAACCCTGCAGACTGAGTTTGTTTTTTTGTTTTTTCTGTTCTCCTGGCCATCTGTCCTTACTTTATTCTTTGTTACTCAGTATTGCCTAATCTTATTTTTATATTTTTCTTTTTTTTTCTTAATCTTATAAAGCAGTTTGAGCTACATCATTTGTATGAAAATGTGCTATATAAATAAATATTGTTGTATCTTATCCAAAATGGATATGTATTCAAGTGAAGCTGTGGCACAAATTCAGCGGGACTTGCTGGAACCTGTCACAGGCAACCATATGGTAGCTTGTGGTGTGAAAGTGCAACATGTATGTACCACAAAGCTGAGTTTCTCTGCTTGGATTGATTGAGAAGTGAGGTGCATGCAAGCACTGAAAAAATGTAAAAGTGCATGCACGCACCATCTCACCAAGTGCAAGTTACACTTGTATAAGGGTCTGCATCTTCCGTAGAATTCACACCAACTCCCGTGGCTATGGTTGAGCATGAACAGAATAGACTGCTTCACACATGTACATATAAACGTCTTTCGTAGTGAAGACTGAGGTGCATGCAAGTACCATAAAAAATTAAAAGTGCATGCATGCGCCATCTACTGGCTGTGGTTGAGCATGAGCACCACAAACTGCTCCAAACACACATACACACAGAGGTCTTTCATTTATATATGTCAAATAGGACCAGTACAGTGGTTGTGTCGGCTTGCAGAGGAAATATAGACCATAGTCATAAAACCACCTGAGAACTCACTCAGAAGGTAAATGGACATCACTTAAACATTAAATCCTCCAGATCAGGTTAATATTTTTAAAGATGATTTTACTCTTCATACACCACACATTATTTAACATAAAACAAAGGCCACCTCCTGTTTTTACCTGATAATTAACTCCAGCCAATATCAGTACACTTTCCTCCTGAGCTTAATGCTATATTTTAATCCTGTGTTTCAGTTTATATATAATTATGTTATGCCCTTTAGATATCTACTAAATCAAAAAGAAATATTAATAAAAATTTACTATGTGTAATTACAAGGTTTACAATTTCATTTTGGTCATCCTCCTAAAAGAACACATAAAACCTTCATAAGCCTTATCTCTGAGTTTTCATTCAGTTTTAGATCCTGCTTATTCAGTTATACGGTCACTGAGAGCCTTTCTTTGCAGCATCAGGCCCGAGGCATTAGTCAGTGCTGAAATAAGCATAAAGCCAACACAGGGCTCACAAATACACAGGTTCCCATAATAACATGAATTTATAAGAACTGAATGACCACTACAGTAGCTACACAGCCTATAAAAACATTCATCGACTTGGAATTTTTCCCATTTTATTGTACTGCAACATTGAATCACAGTGGAATTAATTTAGAAAAAGATTCTTTAATGTTAAAGTGAAAGCTTATCTCTGTAAAGAAATATACTGTATATCTACTAAATACTGACTTGATCAATTACTTTGTATTTTATATTTGCAATTTAAATTAGAACATATTTTGTTTCCACTTTAAATTCTTTTTCTGTTGATCAGTTAAAAAAAAAAGACAAATTAAATCTATTGTGTTTCAAACTAATATAAAAAAATGTGAAAACGTCCGTGGTGTTGAATACTTTATATTGGCACTGTACATGTAAGGTATTGTCACCTCTGAAGGTATGTTTCCATGGCTTTCTGTTGAGCAGATCAAAAATGAGGGTGCTTGCTTACCCTGTTTATTTTACATTTAAGTTGTGCTGACCATATGGTGATTGTATGACAAATTGGTCCTAGTGGATATTTCCCCTTTCATTTAAGGCAAGTGGACTTTGTGCTTCTTGTTCCATACTTTCACAAAATACAGTGACACAACATGTGAAATAATGCATACAACGCTGAATTTTTAACATGAGTTTTTTTTTTTTTATCTGCTTTAGCAAGTTAATATGCCAAGATATCCATCCATTTTCCAACCTACTGAATCCAAACACAGGGGTCTGCTGGAACCAATCCCAGGCGGGGTGCCAACCCACCACAGGACACACACAAACACCAAGCACACACTAGGGCCAATTTAGATACACCAATCCACCATGTCTTTGGACTGAGGGAGGAAACCAGAGCAAACCCATGCAGAACATGCAAACTCCACGCAGGGAGGACCCGGAAGCGAACCCAGGTCTCCTAACTGCAAGGCAGCAGTGCTACCACTGCGCCACCAAGATGTCCTATTTATATTATTTTAGAAACTCTCAGCCTAAATCAGTTATTAGACAGAGTATAGGCTGAACCTGTAGCCCAACAAAAGTCGTAACTTTCTTAAATTCCAACCAGGCATATATGTACAGTATATACTTCAACTGAGGTATTGGAGAATACTTTTATTATAATGATATGTGTTTTTTTCATTTGAAAAGCATTTTTTACATCTTTTTACTTACAACTTCTTATGCATTTGTTATGGCAGTGAAAAGCCACAAATTCTTGGCAAGTTACACTCTGTAAGAGTTCTTTATTTGCATACAGGGGGAAAATATGCTTCTGGAGAAGGTGCTTCAGCTACTGATTGGCCAGTTTCTAAACCTTAACTTGATGATTTCTGGTACCGCCACTTTTTTAAGTAATTCTCGTCAGTTTACAGTAGCTTTGAACATTCGTTTATTTAAAGGTCTGTGCTGGGAGATAGAAAGAATGCCAAATTAATGTTTGACATACCAGCCTATTAATATTCAGAAATTTTCTGTAAGCTAATGCCTCCAGCAATCAAATGCAACCAAATCAGAAAATGAGGAAAAATACTAAAGAAAGAGTTTCCTAATTTTTATAAGAAAAAAAATCTGTAAGAGCTAAAAGCCTCATGTATACCAGTTATGCATTTGTAAGGCAGTGCTGCCCTCCTGCTTTCTCTGAGATATCAAAGCACAAATGATGTGCAGGTGTTATGAGCATGTCCATCTTTACAGTGCTGATGGTGGAGCAGGAGGTGGGATTTTGTATGAGTGTGATTAATCGACTCTTTTGCTTCTGCTCTGTACTCCACCGAAATTCCTTTTCCAAATCCTGCTAATAACAAGTCAATAGAACACTATGTGTTTGACAGATAATCATAACTTATCTGATTGATGCTCAGATGGGCTTTATAGACAGTAAGATCTATTTCTCTTACATAAGAAATGTGGAACACACTGCCTTCATCTCAACACCTATGTGTTACCATAAGCAAAGTGACTATCCACCTCTGCTTCAAATGCAAAATATAATGTGTGTGTATATATATATATATATATATATATATATATATATATATATATATATATATATATATATATATATATATAGTGGCGAGTGGCTGGGGCTGCTGCCTAGCCGGGACGCCCAGGAGGACCGGAGGAGGGCTTGAGCCTCCTCCAGACCACGAGGGGGCGATTGCCCTGGTTGCTTTGGGGACCACAGGTGCAGGGCTTGGAAGCTCAACCCTGGGGGCGCCCCGCTACCTCTGGAGCCCTGGACCTCGGCACTTCGCCCACACCCAGAAGTGCTGGGGGGAAGAGGACCAGGGACTCCCGGAGTGCTTCTGGGTGCACAGCTGGCACTTCTGTCACACTGGGGAGTGCCGGTGGAAGATTGCCGGGGAGCACCTGGAGCACATCTGGGTGACTATAAAAGGGGCCACCTCCCTTCATTCAAGGCTGGAGTCGGGTGGAAGAGGACAAAGTCTGGGAGAGGAAAGAGTTGGCCTGAACAGAGGAAAGGCATTGTGGAAAAGAGGCCTGGACTTTGGGGTGATTGGTGCTGCAGTAATGGGTTGGGCACTTGTTAACAGTTGTAAATAGTGTAAATAAACGTGTGTTGGGTTACTAAAAACGATGTCCGTCTGTCTGTGTCCGGGTTGTTTCCCACTCTATATATACCTATGCTGTTTATACATGGCAGTGCATTACAATGGATGAAAGACAAATACACATTAATTGTAAAAGTGGAATTCTGTGACTGTCAGTTTCTCCTCCAGTTCTGTGAAGCTGAATATACAAAATTCCATGCTTCCCTTTGCTTTCAAGATATATTTGCCAGCATACAGTGAGCCATATTTTGATGGCATTGTCGTGATTGCTAGGTGTGGGGTGCTCCCATTTGGCAAAGTTTTCTTTCTGTAGAATTCACTGCACAGACTGGCAAAGTTTTTTCTGCAAGTACCTATCCCAGGGCAGATTACACCGTACTCTCACTACATTTGTACTTTCACTGCCAGTAGATTGGCATCCTTACGACACTACCAGTGAACTTGTGACTAACAGATGCTATGATGTATACTGCTATTGCACTCTGCTAGTTGCAGAAAACCCTGATTTGATTTCCCACTAGTAGGAGTTGGCAAGCAGCTTCAAGTGGAGTTCTGTATTTTCTGTTCCATTTGAACTTGTACGTGTCTTCTGGAAGTTATTAATTAATCTGGAGGATTATTAAAAGAGCTTTAAAGAGGTAGTTTATTATTTATAGGCTGAAATCAAAAATTCATTGTGAAATCAGAAATGCCAAATGGGAGAAGAATATTACAATACAAAATTAACTCTAATATATATTTTTTTATTATTTTAGCTGTCAGAAAAATGATAATATAATGAGATAACAAATAAGATGTCCATTCTCATATATCTCTTTTTCAAATTCCGGGTCAGGACCTGAAGCCTACATCAGAAACATTGCGCGCAAAGGAGGAAGCAACTCTAAATCAAGTACCAGTTCATTGCACAGAACAGTCATGCACACACTCTTTCTTACTTATACTAAGATGATTTAAAGACATCAGTTAGACTAACCATTCTATAATAAGGGGTTGAATTCTTTCCTTGGCCCAGTCACTTTCTGTGTGAAGCTAGCATGCTTTCTCAGCCTTATTATCTAATTATAATTTATTTATTTTCTCATATGATTAAGGACATAAATATTATTTAAACAAGCAATTCTTATGGTTCTAAATCTAACTGACACTAACTTTGGTAAATTACCAAAAAGTATGAAGTCAGTGAAATTCTTGTCTATAATTAAAGAGAGAATACAGGTTTGGCCACAAATTATATATTATTTTCTTATGTAAAGAAATGTGGTGCAATGGCCATTATGTGTGTAGAGTATGCATGTTTTTCTCCCAGTTCTCCTAATCCTCCCACATCTCCAAAACATGCATCTCTGAACTGGATATGCAGTTTTGGGAATGCTGTTATTTGTAAAGATTAAATGTTAAATTTTATGTGTAGTAAGAAGAAAATATTATATATACACATTGAACTGTTTTTAAGATAGAGAACATGCCTCATGGGAAAGTCCTAGGTGTTTCAGCAGAATTACTGGCTGCTACACAGTACATGAAGTGGTATTAAAAACCAAATATCTTTCGGAGTTATTAACTCATTATGCAGAGAATAAGTCCACAAAACAACAAAAACATTTATTTATATAGCAGATTTTCATACAAATGGTGTTGATCAAAGTGCTTTACAAGATGAAGAAAGAAAAGTAAAAAAAAATTAGGCAATACTAAGTAACAAAGAATAAAGTAAGGTTTGATGGCCAGGATGACAAAAAAATGAAAAAAAAAAAAAAACCTCCAGAAGGACTAGAGAAGAAAACAAAACAAAATCTACAGGGGCTCCAAGGCCACAAGACCACCCAGCCTCCACTGGGCATTCTACCAAACATAAATGATCTAAAATCTATCCTCATGGTTTTTAGGCTTCACGTGAAAGAATTTGATGATGATAGTCATGTGGACAGCTGGGGTTGTGCCTTCAATTCATCAATGTAGGTAGTGCATTGTACCTTGATCAAGTGGCAGTGGTGCAGATCACCACCACATATAAAACAGTGAAAGAACAGCATAGAATAGTAGGGATTAGTATGGATTAAGCAGCTATGAAGAAAATGATAATTCAATGCATATATAGTTTATCAGGGGTAAACTAATATGTAGCTATGAGAAAGCCATGTTAAAATAATGGGATTTTAGCAGTTTTTAAAGTGCTCCACCATATTAGCTTGTTGGATTTCTGTCGATAAATTGTTCCATATTTTATGTGCATAACAGCTTGAGGCTGCCTCACCACTTCTTTTAAGTTTAGCTCTTATAATTATAAACAGTTATTCATTCAAACATATGAGGTTACAACTGGGAATGTAAGGTGACAGGCTTTCAAAATATAGGATGGAGCAAGTTTATTTAAGGCTTTATAAACCATTAGCTTTATTTTAAAGTCAATTTTGAATGCCACAGATAACCAATGTAACAACATCAAAACTGGACAGATGTGCTTGGATTTTGTTTTTGTAGTTAAGATTCTGGCAGCTGCATTCTGCATTAGTTGCAACCAATTGATGACTTGTGTTCCTGAAAGGAGTGCATTACATTAATCTAGTCGACTAAAAACAAAAGCATGAACTAATTTTTCAGCTTCTGCAGAGTTATAAGGGATATAACCTTTGCTACATTTCTTAAGTGAAAAAATTCTGTCCTGGGGCATCATGCATAAACGGTGCGTACACACAGAAATGTTGCGTAAGAACGTTTCCACATTCAAATTGCGATGTACAAAACCAACACTTGGTGTAAAGCCACGCACATTTCCGCGGTACCTCATACCCTGTCGTACGCAAGTTCTCCGCTCGGTTTTGCAGACTGCCGGCACCCAGCGTCAAAGCAGTGCCACTGTTCCTGTGTGGTTACTCTTATTTTCCTGACGCGGCTTTATAAATACACTGAAACTAACTGCATATTGTTTATTAGTGTAATGCATCTGATTGTAATTAATTTGTAACAATATAATAGTCCAGGGAATAGCCATAGTATTCCAAATACCATAACTGCATTAGCATTGTTACATTGTTACTCTCACTGCACCTTTTTTTTCTTCTTTCAGCTGCTTCTGTTAGATGTTGCCACAGCAGATCATCTTTTTCCATATTACTCTAACTGCACCACAAGGAGTATTTATATCACTGTATCTAAGTGGGGAATCACAGCAGCAGCTGATCGAAAAGAGAATTATCGGTATACAGCATCAAGCACATGGTGCCTCAGCCACAGAAAAAACGCTTCAGAGACTTTCCTGTATGGACCTCACGGTTCAGAAACAGTTTCATCCCAAGAACTTTAAACAATCAATCAGTCCATCAAGTGCTCCTTGTAGAACTGTTTGTACTTATAAGTACAATCACCTCACTGTAAACTTGCACTACAGTTATAATATTGCACAACCTGCACCACTTTATAAAGCGCGTATTTACATATGATGATATCATTTTTAAGATGAAATACAGCAAAATATGGTGATTATATTATATAGATAAAACTTTAACTTTATTTAAATAATCTGTATTGTTAATAATTAAACTTGTGAGGACACAGTTCCGCAGCGCTAGCTAGTTCACGGATTGATCCTACCTTGTGCTGTATTCTTTCTGGGGCTGACGCGACACTGGAAGGATAGATGGATAGAATAATTAAACATGTACTACAAAGATATTTCAATGTTCTTCAAAAGTTTTGAAGAATCGTAGTTGTAAGCTTACAGAAGGCTTAACGTCTATTACAGAGCTGATTGTGTGGCGCTTGGGTATTTGGAGAAAGAAAATTAAGGGCAGGAACTGGAGATTATATGTTTGAAATAGACAGTACTGCTACAATAATTTCATTGAAGGTTGCACACAGTCATGCACCGTGTTCCCCTGTTTAATGACATGCTTTAACTCCTATCATCATGAAAAAGATATCACGTATACATCTCAGTATTTTAATTATTCAGAAAGCTGTAATATCACGAATGTAATGGATTCTATGTCCAGTCGGAGAAAGAGAAAGCAGAAGCACGTAGTGATTCACACACATAGAACAAAAGATCAAATACAAAACAAAGAATTTAACGTGCTACTTTAGTTACGTTGGGATTTGAGAAACTAGTAAATTAAATGATTTTAAGATGAAGTTTATGATGTTCTACTTTAATGACAAAATAAACTATGTGATTAAAGTGGAAATTTCGAGATTGAAGTTAACACTTCGTGCTTTTTTCCAACTGTGTGCCTTTTTTTTTCTCTGTACCCTAATAAGCTTTTATATGATACTCAGATGGTGGGCTACGCCTTTTCACGGCAACTTTGATATGTGACAACTTCTTTTTTATGTCGGGCACTGTGCAACTTTGTGAACTTGAGCTTTCAAGTTTCTCCAACATGCTATGTCACTCGAACAACTTCCTTTTGTTGATTATACCACTGTTTAAACCAACAAATAGTATGTTTTTCTTTGAAATTCTTATATTTTCCCTTTTGCTTTTGTCATTGCCTTTTCACAGAACGCTGAGCTTAAGGGTGTTTTATATTGATTTGCATATTCAAAGAGGCGTAATTCTGGGGGGAGAGGGGGTCGGACAGAAGGCGCGTGCACGTGCGTTACTTTTCACGCTCATCGGGATTTATGAAGCGGAAGAACGTGGAAGTGGGCGAATGCACAGATTTATAATTCTGGATTTTTCTGTGTGTAACCACATTTCGGCTTTTGTGCTAACGTCATGTTATAGTGCGAATTCTATGTATGGCGTTATGCATGAGGCCCCTGGTAATCTGATTAATATGCGAAATAAAATTTATGTCAGAGTTAATAATTACCCCTAAATTTTTAACCTCCGTTTTGACTTTTAAGCCTAAGGCCTTAAGATAATCTTACCTAATGGAAGTATGTACATCCAAAAGAGCAGTGGACCCAGGATAGACCCTTGTGAAATACCATATTGAATATAATGTTTCTTTGAAATATAATTACCACAACTAACAAAGAATTTTTTACCTGTTAAGTAAGACTTAACCTTGCCTTAGAAGCCCACCCACTGACTAAGGCGATTTATAAGAATGTTGTGATCAATGGTATCAAATGTTGATCTCAAAGTTTGAAAACAGATAAATGGCCTCTGTCTGCATTAACCCATAAGTCATTTACTACTTTAACCAGTGCAGTTTCTGTACTATGATTTGTTCTAAAACCTGACTGAAACTTGTCAAGAAAAGCATGTTTATTCGAGTGATCATTTAACTGCATAATGACTGCCTTTTCTGGGATTTTACTTAAGGCAGGAAGGTTAGAAATAGATCTAAAATTGTCAAAACAGAAGCATCGAGACCAATTTTCTTGAGCAGTCTTAAGACAGTCTGGGAAGACCCCCGTATCTAGTGATGAATTTACCATATCAAGCACACTATCCATTAGCACATCAGATACTTCTTTGAAAAAGCTTGTTGGTATTGGGTCAAGTATGCAGATGGAGAGTTTCAATTGACAAAAGTTAAACATACTGAGTGCTAGATTTTTAGATCACTTTTAAAATAATACTTTCGATCTCTTTTAAGCTATAATACCATTTTAAAAAGTAGAAGTGAAGATTGTGAGATGTGAGTTAACATTTTGAGGGACATAAATCTTCCGGAATAGCCAAGCTTTTAGCATTCTAAAATGGACAGTGATAATATTGTGAAGTCCTGGTCTAGTATGTATAGTGATTGTGTTAGCAGGAAGTTACTTTTAACAAAGTTGGGAAGTTTGAAGAGAAGCTTAATATGGTGTTCCTAATAATTGTAAGTGGCTTATAGCAGTTAATATAGGAAAACTGGGACCACCCTGGATCTATTAGCATGGGAATTGGAGCATTAGGCTACTTTCTCTTACTTTTTCAAAACGGTGGTACATGTGTTTTAGCTCTAAACTGGCAATAATTAAAGTACAATCATTTCTACTGAGGTAAACACCAAAGACTAAGTAGCACACATAAGAGTAAATTTGTACAAATGTTGAAAACATATGTTACCACAGAGATTTGTAGATCAGTGGAAACTGGCAACTGATAGAGTTGTTGAAAGTACACTTTCATATTTTGAATCAGTATTATTTTGATATATTGTATAAGATGCATTTTTCCGAATCACCTGTTCTAATCAAAATGTTTTCTGGTGTTTAATGGCCAAAGTGCTGCCGATTTGTGAAGTAATTTATATATCAGTGTTGAATGAGGTATAATAAATAATATTGTATATATAACTTGGGTTGCACAGGGTCAATTGCTTTGCCCAGTTTAACCTAGTCTGTTTGGATATTTCTCTTGGTACTCCAAAATGTATGCATGTCAGCTTATTTGGCAAGTTTAAACTTCATCTAAATGCTTTAAGCATGTGTCTACTTCATAATATGTTGCTAATGAGTAGTGTTTCTAAAAACAGTGCACGGGACGAAAATGTGAATATACTAGAGCAGCATTATACTACATACTGTATATTCACCATTCAGCCACTTTTTGTTAGCTTTGTTAAAAGTTATGAAAGCTTTTTTCAACACCAGACTGAAACAGACACAAAAATGAAAAGGCAGGTGATGAATAATGGCAGAATCAATGTCTTAGATACAGTGTAAAAACTGCTGTCAGTAAAGGTATCCAGACACCCTTCCGATATACTTGTCTAACATATGAAGATTATTGATCTTTAATCTAACTTTATTTTTCTGGACACAATACATGAATAACATTTACTCAAGAGAGGTTGGTTGGGAACTTTGGATATGTGTAGAATTTGTGCAAAGGGTATTTTTACAGCTTCATGTATTGTGAAATAATTGAAATAATGACATTCCTTTAATTGACCCAAGGCAGAACAATATATCCTAACTGAAAGAACTGAGTTTATCTGCTTGAAGACTCGATTAAAGCTTTGAGTTGCTGTGATAAACAAGAAAACAACAGCTGGAACCGCTTCCTCCACATTGAGGGGCAAAGCAGAACATCTACATGATGGCAGGCATGAGAAGTAAATTATCCTTAATTGAAGTGCCCACAGTCATTTTGATTAATCAATTGCATTCATTAAAATAAAATCACAATTTCCTCTTACTTTGTATAACAGTGCCACCCCTTGGCACTGCACAGGACCTGGAAGAAAATGCTATCAGAATGATAAATAAATTAAATGAAATAAAAAAAGCAATGTCCAAAGTATTCTTAAAACAAAATGATCAATTCAGATAAAGATACAAGTCTCAATACACACAAGGAAATCTAATAATCAGAATAAGGGAGAAAAAAACTATTTATTTACACTAACACGTGATATTTCTCTATTCTGATTGTTTCTCCTCCTGGGCATTCATCTTTCTCTAGTATGGTGTGTATTTTTGTTATTGGTTTCTATTTAACAGCTTTAGTGCAGTATGTCATCAACACAATTCAACTTTATCTACATTTCTTTGCCCTTAGTTAAACAGGCAAACATATAATAGTTCCACAACCCACCTTTCATAACAAAAAATACATTAATAACTCAATAGAATAGTTTATATTCAGTGTGACTTTAATGTTATTTTAAGACAGGTTCTAAGAGTAGAGCATAGGCTCCCATGTAGTAAGTCAGCTCTCTGAATTATCTAACCAGAAAGTTTATAAGGAGCCGGCCACTTGAACTAGTGAAGAGTGTTGCATTATTCATAAGGATCTGTAAAAAATTATGCTACTCTTTGCCATCCAGCTGCTAACAAGACATGGCCAGGAGGTACAATAAGGCACAAAGACAGAGCCATGCACCACAGCTGGAAGTGGGGATAACTACCAGGAGCACCACTGCACAGCACTGCAATATACTGAGTCAGCTATTCTTCCGAGGCAACAAAAACAGGTCTGAGAACCTTGGTTTTCAGTAGCAAGATTTCCAACCTATTTTAGTGTCAATCTGCAATAAGACAATGCCACCTTAGCGTGTTTCCTTAATATACTTATTATTTCCAGGTTTAATATAAAAAGTGTCAGGCATCAAATATAGCATTTGTGCTACATTTTCTTCCCTTGACCCCTACAGCCTGACCCCTAAAAAGCTTTGAACATTGTTACTGAATCTCATACATATGAACATACATTGTTTCTTCTAAAAAAATATATGCATTGTAAAGACTTCAGCACTGCCTATAGAAGTGTTCTCCATCCTAATATGAACCAAGGTACTTTAATACTATAAATATTCCTAACTACACAGATAGTCTGCCAATTCACTCACTTTTCTCTTTGCCCTTGTGAACACCATTACATTTGATGGGACTACTTCCAAAATGTGTACCATACTCAAATGAGATAATGGGGCATATCTTCTCCTGGGCTCTTGTCTCCCTTAGCCCACTTGTTAATGAAGTCCTCTTACTACTGGAATTGCATAATAAGAGGCTCATGTACTGAGCATGTGTTATTTTATACCATTTTATGAACTGTACATATAGTATTTTTCATTTTGCACAATTTGATAAAGAATTATAATTATATTAAGAATGATACAAATTTAAATGATTTAATGCAATCAAAAAAGTCCTAAAAATATTTCACAGACAACATACAGTAAATGAGACATCCAAGCCCTTTCAGTGAACAGATGGATCACAAGGTACTCACTCCTGTATGTTAGCTGTAGATAAAGGAAGGGTGCAATATAAATGCTCACTGAAGATGAGGGGAGTATAATTAATTGTGTTCTAATAATAGACAATATTATATTTAATTTATTCCCTTATTTTTTCATTGCTGACAGTTTTGTCATACTGCACATTTGTGAGACTACTTATAGGTAAGCTACATTGAAAGATCTAGTCATTTTATTTTTGTAAGGTATGGAGGGGATACATAGCATTTGCAGGTCTATTCAGAGCCCATTCATCTCAAAATAAATATGCCCTGGCAGGAATTATACAAGTTCTATTTCAAATGCAATATAAAATAATATTGGAAGTGAGTTAGACTTTAAGCTAATGATAGACCTTGGATTGCAGGAACATCAGGAGCTACTAGACACTAGTTTTATGTACCTAGTGTAAATGTATTTTTGGCCTTGACATGGATGTAACTCTAGGCATGACTGAAGTAGTGCTAGAAGGGGAAATACAAGCAACCTGTGGCTTAGAACCCATTGAGCTTGGGAGAACCATTTTGGCAACAGGCCAAACATACTTGAGAAAGAGAAACCAACAGAGCAATTAACAAAGTTGGGAGATGTCAAAGATAAGTACATTAACACAGTACAGTGATAAAAAGCAGACTAGCCACCCCATTGTTTAGACAAAGTAACATTAATAGGTTGTTTTTCGCCATTTTAATATTTAATTAAATTATGGACATATTTTTGCATATTTGTTTGTTTTCTTAATTCATCTTTACTTTATTTTGTGCGTTCTGTTTATTGGCTGCTGTAACACTGCAGTATCTATCTATCTAAGAGTAACACCAGTGTTTTGGTATGTGTGTGTTATTTTGAAATTTCTAGTTTGGATTTGCTATATAATTCTCTTTCTATTTATCTATTTATATCTATTTATCCATCCATCCTCTTCCGCTTATCTGAGATCGGGTCGCGGGGGCAGCAGCTTGAGCAGAGATGTCCAGACTTCCCTCTCCTCGGCCACTTCTTCTAGCTCTTCCGGGGAAATCCCAAGGCGTTCCCAGGCCAGCCGGGAGACATAGTCCCTCCAGCATGTTCTGGGTCTTCCCCGGGGCCTCCTCCCGGTTGGACGTGCCCGGAACACCTCACCAGGGAGGCGTCCAGGAGGCATCCTGATCAGATGCCCGAGCCACCTCATCTGACTCTTCTCAATGTGAAGGAGCAGCGACTCTACTCTGAGCCCATCTCGGATGACTGAGCTTCTCACCCTATCTTTAAGGGAAAGCCCAGACACCCTGTGGAGGAAACTCATTTCAGCCACTTGTATTCACAATCTCGTTCTTTCGGTCACTACCCATAGCTCATGACCATAAGTGAGGTTAGGAACATAGATCGACTGGTAAATTGAGAGCTTTGCCTTATGGCTCAGCTCCTTTTTCACCATGACAGACCAATACAGATCCCGCATCAATTCGGAAGCCGCACCGATCCGCCTGACAATCTCATGCTCCATAATTCCCTCACTCGTGAACAAGAACCCGAGTTACTTGAACTCCTCCACTTGGGATAGGATCTCGCCACCAACCCTGACAGGGCACTTCACTCTTTTTCGGCTGTGGACCATGGTCCTGGATTTGGAGGTGCTGATTCCCATCCTAGCCGCTTCACACTCATCTACGAACCGATCCAGAGAGAGCTGAAGATCATGGCCTGATGAAGCAAACAGGACAACGTCATCTGCAAAAAGCAGTGACCCAATCCTGAGTCTACCGAACTGGATCCCCTCAACGTCCTGGCTGCGCCTAATAATTCTGTCCATAAAAGTTATGAACAGAATCAGTGTCAAAAGGCAGCCCTGGCAAAGTCCAAATCTCACTGGAAATGAGTTTGACTTACTGCCAGCAATGCGAACCAAGCTCTGACACTGGTTGTACAGGGACAGAATAGCCCTTATCAGAGGGTCCGGTACCCTATACACTCGGAGCACCCCCCACAGAATTCCCAGAGGGGCATGATCAAACGCCTTTTCCAAGTCAACAAAACACATGTACACTGGTTGGCCAAATATAAATATATATATTGTCACGCTTGGGACAGATTTGCACAGAGACACAGTTGGTTGTAGAAAACAGGAATTTTATTCAAACACTGCAAATAAACATTTGTTTCTTTTTTCAAAAGCTTAAACATGCTCCATGACAAGTCAGAGATGAGAGTTCCGCTAGGAGCAGAGAATGTCAGAGAGAGAGAAAGAGAGATAAAAGCAAAACAATCAATTCCAAAACTGGCAGGCGCTGCACAAAGCTTTTAAGTCAGTGGAGTACCGCGCGAGGTTTGTATTACGCGTTATAGCACAAGGATAAGGAGCAATGTGAGGGTAGTCTGGATTTCAGGGGTTGTGGTTTTCCCAGGGGCGTCTGTATCTTCTTGGGGTGCGATCAGCCCTCCAGCTCACAATATATACATATGTGGAGGTAGTATACTTACAGTATTCTGTGGCAGTCTGCCAAGTGGCGTTGCTCTGTATTGTTCGTACGGCATTCCATGTTGGCTTTTTTGTGCTTGTTAAACGTGTTCTACGATTTTTGTGATGGGTGATTGTAAAGAACAGCGAGTGTGCATTAAAGTTTGTTTTCCATCCATCTAGTGCTGCGCCAACCCCAGCAAATATACAGCACGAGGCAGGAACAATCCGTGAACGGATGCTGCAGCACAGTGTCCTCACATGTTTAATTATTACTAATACAGATTATTAAAATTAAGTTAAAGTTTTACCTGTATAATATAATAAACATATTTTGCTGCATTTCATCTTAAAAATGAAATCGTCATCATATGCAAATACGCGCTTTATAAAGTGGCAATTAGGTTGTGCAATATTATAACTGTAGTGCAAGTTTACAATGAGGTAATTGTACTTATAAGTATAAAGCATTCTACAAGGAGCACTTGATGTACTGATTGAGTGCCTTTAGAGTCCTTGAGATGAAACTGTTCTGAACTGCGAGGAAAGGCTCTGAAGCGTTTGGCGTATGACAACAGTTCAATAGACAGCATGGCTGTGGCAGCGTGTGCTTGATGCTGTATACCGATAATTCTCTTTCCGATCAGCTGTTGTACAGCTGTGATTCACACTCAGATACAGTGATATAAATACTCTGAGTGGTGCAGTGAGAGTAATATGGAAAAAGACGATCCGATGTGGCAACCCCTAAAGGCAGCAAGAAAAAGGTGCAATGAGAGTAACAACACTAAAGCTGATATGGTATTTGGAATAGTTTGACCATTCTGTGGACCATTATATTGTTACAGGTTAATTACAATCAGATGCATTAAACTAATAAACAATATGTGCTGTCACACACTTGCGATTAGGAGGCAGTCAAAGAGCCTAAAGGTGAGTGAACTATTGAGAGATATGGAGAGGTCACATGGTACTTACCTCTCTTCTCTCCACAGGAAGCCAAAAGGAATTTAATTACCTCCACTTCTGGGTATACAAAATGTCCAACACAACGTCACTTCTGGCCATCACCAATGACATCATTTCCGGCTCATCATAATGACGTTGGTTCCGGTTCCTGTCTGACATCACTTCACGCAAACCATCTCCTGTTTCCATAAACCTTACTGTATAAAACCACCATTTTCATCTCAGTAAATTGTCAAATGTACCTTTGCAATCAAAGACTTTTGATCTCTTTTTTCTTATATATTGTCTGAGGGCAATATACGGGGACAGTCCCCAAACCTTTATATTTGTCACGACTTATTTTTTCAAGTGAAAACTTCACAGAGCTTAATTTCAGTGTATTTATAAAGCCACAGTGATGTGGATATAAAAAAGAAAGGAAAACCACACAGGAACAGTAGCACTGGTTTGACGCTGGGTGTCGCCAATTTCCAAAACCGAATGCAGAAGTTGCGTATGACAGGGTCTGAGCTACCATGGAAATGTGAATGGCTTTATGCCAAGTTTAGGTTTTATACATCGTGATTTGAATGTGGAAATGTTCTTGCACAACATTTTTGTGTGTACGCACCGTTTATACATGAGGTCCCAGGTCATGTCAATTGCAAAAACTCTCAGATGATTCTGCACTTATAGGATGTGTTGATAAGGGGGGTGAGACAGAGTATCAGGTGGACAAGTTTGTTTCTGGGTGCAAAGATTTTTGTACATCTTACCAGAACCAAGAAACTGGTTATTGACTTTTGTTGCACCAAAGTGACTCTATGTCCGGTCACTATTCAAGAAGTGAATGTAGAGGTGGTCCACTCCTACAGGTACTTGGGGGGTCCACATCAATGACTGGCTGAGCTGGTCTTGGAACATAGAGAAATTATATATATGAAATGGCAGAGCAGGCTCTTTTTCTGTATGAAACTGCATTTCTTTAATGTGGGTAGTAAAATCCTTCTATTTTGTACGACTCTGATGGCCATTGCAATTTTCTATACCATGGTGTGCTGGTCTGGTAACATTACTTCACATGAGGCCTACCAAATCAACCAGCTAATGAAAAGAGCAGGCTCAGTTATGGGACATACTCTGGACCCTCTGTAAGTTGTAGCAAATGAGAGAATTTAAACAAAACAGATAATACTGAAGAGCCACCTGGAGCACTCCCAGGAGAAGAATAAAAGTAGTCGCCTCACTCCATTCAAGGGCCAGAGTCGGGAGGAAGAAGGTCAAAGCTTGTGTGGAGGACTGGAGGTGGAAGGACTGTGCTATTATTGTTCAATCAATAAACAAACAGGTATCACTAGCTAAGCGGAGTCAAGGTACGCTCCAACAGGTTACAAGAAGTAGACTGACTAGAATGGAAACTGGCGTGTGAGTAAGGAGTGCTCCACCAGGTTCCCCAGTCTTGACGTCCCTCATAGTAGTGAAACAGGACAAACTTTAAAAATCAATAAACAAACAAGTATCGCTAGATAAGTGGAGGGAAGGTACACTCCAAAACATGGCGACAGGTAGACAGACTTGAATGGAGGCTCGTGCATGAGTGAGTAGTTCATTGCCCAGATCTCCACTCCTGATATCATGCTTCTCCCTCCCCTCAGCCATCAGCCTCCGTGTTAGATTAGCACAAATAAATCGCTCCTGCAAGCAAACTATGATATGTAGCGCGATGAGAGAAGTCATAAAATCAACCTGAATATTCAAGTAAATTATAGAAAAAAACTTGATCCAAATCCTTTAAGTAGTTCTTTCGTGAAAGGCTGACAGACAGACAGACAAATGTTGTATTTTACATATTGTGAAGGATGACCGGCCATTTATCCCGGCCAATACCCCCAAGCCGCCAGGTGGAGCCCTCCTTGCAGCATGGAGGTTCCCAGAAGACCAGCAGGGCATCATGGACAATGGAGTTTTTATGCAAAGCCCTGCTGAATGCCGTGGGGGCCACAGAAGGGAGCTGCAGGGAGGACCGAGGGCTTCTTCGTGCCCTGTGACCCGGAGGTTCGTCATAGGAAGAGCGACGGACTTCCGGGTTGAAGAAAAGGACTATTTACCCTGACCCAGAAGGAATAAGGACTTTTGGGCAGAAACACCTCCGGGTCAGGGTGTATAAAAGGACTATGGGAACTCACAGACAATGAGCTGAGCTGGGTGGAAGGGTGGCAACGCGTCTGGGAGCTGGAGAATTGTGTATTATTAATTTATGGTGATTTATATGAGTATTGTGGTGGAGAGTGTGCTTTGTGCACTGTGGCGACAAAATAAAGTCAACCTGAGGACTTTTACCTGGTGTCTGGAGTCGTGGACAGGGGTTCAAGGGAGCGAAAGTGCCCCCTATCGTTCACAATATACATTATATAGTGACGTGTGAATTGTTGTCTTGCACCCCAAAGCACAAGGCTGAATCTCAGTGCTTTAGCAAAACCAACTTTTTTCAGCTTGAAACAGGGACAGCATGGTTATTTATTGTAGCGGGATCTACCATTCTCTTATACACAGACACAGCAATCAGGCAGCGTTGTGGCGAAGTAATACTGTTCCCAGCATTTATAATGTTCCCTGCATCACTCATCGACGGCAGGCACTTATAGCGCAATCAGCTCAGACTTGCTTTGCTGCGAGTTGCTACAGTGCTGGGAGCCTGTGATTGCCCCGGCAATTGATTTGCTGTCTTCCACAGATGCGGAAATTGTGGTTTGGAAGACTGTTCGGCATGTCGTCTCATTGGGGGAGTCCCAAAAGAGTTTAGAAACCTTATTATATATATACAGTGGAACCTCGATTCATGAACGTCTCGGTTCATGTACAACTCGGTTCACGACCAAAAAGTTCGCCAAACTTTTGCCTTGGTTCACGACCACACACTCGGTATACGAACAAAGCCAGTTTCCCTTTCGGTTTGTGCGCGCCTATGATTTCCGCATGTGTTGCATTATTCTCAGTCAGACGTGCCTGCCTGCTGCTGAGAGAGAGAGAGAGAGAGAGAGAGAGAGAGAGAGAGAGAGAAATAGAGCTAGCCACGTGCCTGCCTGCCTGCTACTGACAGGGGGGAGGGGAGGTTTGCGTGCACGTATGTGCCTGCCTGCTGCTGACAGGGGGGAGGGGGGTACAGTAGAGAGAGAGGAGCCGCATGCCTGCCTGCCTGGCTGGTTCATTGTTCTCAGTCAGACGTGCATGCTTTACTTGAGCTCTCTTTGTGCTCTACAGTATTTAGTGTGCTTTTGCAGTTAACTATGGCTTCTAAGCAAGTGAAGAGTGGTGAGAAGAAAGTTTTGAAGAAAATTGAAATCGAAGTAAAGAAAGAAATTATTGAAAAGTTTGAGCATGGCATTCGTGTTACTGATCTTGCCGCCGAGCACAAGAAGTCAATCTACCATTTCAACTATTCTAAAGCAGAAAGGTGATATTGCAAAAGGAGTTACATTGTTAACCAGGCAGAGGCTTCAAGTGCTGGAAGAGGTGGAAAAACTGTGTACCAGTTTACTCATTTACCAATTTGAGAACCCTCGTGCTTTCAAGCAGCACAATGTAAACAAAGCCAGACTGCCAGTAATGTGGAGGGCAAACACGAAGGGTTGGGTCACAAGGACTTTCTTTTTGGAATGGCTGCATGAGGCTTTCACTCCCACCAGCTAAAAAGCTAAAAACACCAGAAACCCAAGAAATCACAAGAGAGAAAACCCCTGAAGGAAAACACTTCATGCCAGAACTCGACTCATGCAAGGTTAGTTTTCTTGGTGGTTTTTGTATTACGGATTTTTCAAAAGTTAATTTTTCAGTTCGTAGTGTGAATTGTTGCAATGTTACTTTTCTCTTTTTTCAAATGTTCGCTTTTTTCCCTGTGCTTAAAACTCATTAAAGTGTTTACAGATGGAGTTGTTCATAGCGTGATTAGTTGCAATGTTACTTTTCCCTTTTTTCAAATGTTCCTTTTTTTTCCGCTGTGCTTAAAACTCATTTTAAAAAACGTGTTTACAGCGATCGGGCTGTAAGGCTAAAATAGCGTGATCTTGTTACTTTTTTGGTTGCTAGTGGTTGGTTTTTAAATACACTTTGGATTTGTTCTAATGTTTCTTTTTTTCTGCTGTGCTTAAAACTCATTTTAAAAAAAGTGCTGCACGTGCTGCTGACAAGGGGGTGGGGCGAGGAGAGGGGCTGGGTGGTATGTATGTGTGTGCTACAGAGAGAGAGAGCGCGAGCGAGCAGGGAGCCTGGGTGTTTTGTGTCAGTGTTAATCAATGTTTTTACATTAGTTTACTATTACACTGTGCATTCTATGGTGTAATTAACTATATTTGTGCTTAATCTTTACATATATTTACATATTTACATACAGTTTGTACGGTCTGGAACAGATTAATTGTATTTACATACAATCCTATGGGGGAAACTGCTTCAGTTCACGACCAACTTGGTTTACGACCAAAGTTCTGGAACGAATTATGGTCGTGAACCGAGGTTCCACTGTATATATATATATATATATATATATATATATATATATATATATATATATATATATATATATATATATATATATATATATATATAAATACTGTATATGTATACTGTATTTTTATGCATTTATTTATTTAAAGAGGCTTCTGTAAAAAATCTGTGGGGACAAATAAATAAAGTTCTGTCAATCTAAGACTATCTTGTCCTGTACCTGCTACATGTTTAAGTCTAAATAACATATAACAGAAGCTGGTTAATGTTCACAAGAGGATATGCTGTCCAAAATAGAAGCACATAAATGATAAATGGGGTATTTTAGAGGTTAATGTTGTGCCCAGGAAATATGTTATGTGTTAAGTGAAGCTGTATTTACTGTTGTGGAGACTGGCCCGGACACAGACAGGCAGACACGTTCATGTCACCCACAAACACGCTTATTTACACTATTTACAATTCAAGGTGCACCACAAAGTCCCCAAAGTCCTGGCCACACAATGCCTTTCTTCAGACCGCCTCGTTCTCTCTTCTCCAGCTCAGTCCACTCCACTCTCGACTCTCGCCCTGAATGAAGGGAGCCGGCTCCTTTTATCATCACCCGGATGTGCTCCAGGTGGGTTCTGGTAATCTTCCACAAAACACCCCCGTGTGGTGGAAGTGCCGGCTGCATCCCCGGAAGCACTCCGGGTGTCCCTGCTCCTCTTCCCCAGCACTTCCTGGTGTGGCGGAAGTGCTGAGGTCCAGGGCTCCAAAGGTATGGAGGCGCCCCCTGGCAGCGACCACGGGCCCCTACAGGGTGGAGCTTCAAAGCTCTGTACCCGTGGCCCCCAAAGGAACCAGGGCGGTCCTTCTGGGCGTCCCGGCCGGGTCGCCACCCCAGCCACCTCTGACACTGTTTACGCTTAAAAAATGTTTCCCAGCAGTTTACAAATGTGGCCAATGGGGCTCTAGAAAAAATGTGAAACAAAAGCCTTGAAACTTACCTGATAGGACTAAAGGAGGAAAAGCTCCAGTTTCATAAAACATATTGTATCTTCTGCATGCTGAAAAACAATGTTGAAAATAATTTTTGCCATTGATTTTTGTCACTCTCTTTTGATAATGAAAGGTACTTTTATTGCAGTTAATTTTAACGGTGTAGTTCTCATGTAAACAACTGTCCACACAGCCAAATGTAATATGTTGGTGTCTTTGACTTCCTCAAACCTTCACCTTCCATAATAGATTCATAGAAGTTTAAGAAAATATATTTATAAAGTAAATGTTAATGCAAGATAAACACACTACCCCATAAATACTGAAAAATTACTACTAAAGACTGTTCAAAAAACTACTTAAGCAAAACTTCTGTTTTAGCTCCAACTGAACAAAAGTGTTCAAAAATGCCTTTGTCCAAAACTGAGGGTGAATACCTGGCACCCTTTTAGCTCCCCCATGGCACTAGACCTGTGTGTGGTCCACAATACCCCAACACCCATACACCCAAAAAATGACTTTTTCATCCATTTCAGTAGAATCTTCTGCCAGTCTTTTTTGGAAGGTTATATAGCCTCAGCATTTTGAAAGGCCATGGATATCGCAGTCATTTCCTGGTCCTGCTCATACTTCTTTGGCCCCATTCATTATATCTTAGTTTAAGAATACAAACCTGTAAGTAACTCAGGCAGCATGTGATTTAAACAAACTAATGTATGCATAATATTTGTTTTTTTTTCTATTCACAGTTATTTATTACATTATTCCTTGGGTATCGTCCTAATATTCTTGTGTGCTACTGTAGTAATACTGTTATTGTTGTAATAATGTTTTAACTGTTTTTTATAGGAAGCCTTGTGTCTAAGAATTGCAGTTAAGTTGTGCCATATAGCAGTAAACTTGGTACTTAAGATGACCGATGTGATAAGTAGAGGAAGTGCTTCTAAAGGGAGCCACCATGAATATTACTTTGTATGTTTGAAAGTGTAAAGAGTTTATAAAATATCTTTACTTTGTGCTCATTTACCCATTTTGGACATGTTATTAATTTTTATTGTTAGTTTTATTTATTTTTGTTATTTTTGGCTGCTGCCATATAGTTGTTGCCCATGGTACTTAGTTGCTGTCATATGATTTCCAGAATTTATGCTATGTGATGTTGTTGCTTAGTCTGTGTGCTAGTTCTGGAGTCAAAGATTCTGGATTATGTGGGAAATCTTTGTTGCAGAACTTTGGATGTTTAATGACTAAGAGTTTGGGTTTGTATATTGGGCTTTGTTGTTTAACTTATAATGGCTTTATGGCTAAGACCTCTCCTTGTTTACCTACTAATAATAATTCATTTCTTTTTTATCTCTTGGACCTTTTGTAATTTTTTTCTTACACATTTACCATCTTGACAGAATAGCAGGATCCACTTCAGATTTTCCTATCTCAAGCTGCTCTTAAAGTGTTCTACTTGAGAATGAGACTCTGCAGCTTCATTCTTTTTTTATTAAATCTAGTAGAGAAAGCAAAAAAAAAAAAAATTGCTGTGGTATAAAATTACACTTTCCGAACAATTTAAAAATAGCTAATATGTAAGTTATATTTTACAATATGTCCCATGTTTTAAAGAACTAAGATTGTAATTTCTACTATACACTGGAGGTGTCAATCTCAGTATTCTGGGCCAAAAATAAATTTATACCCAGTGTTGGTTGGAATACTTTAACAATTATTACATTTTCTTTGCAAAATAATAAACATTGGTACCTTTCAACTCACCATAATGGTCTATTCTGCCTCACATCTCTGTTGAAACTGTCTTTATCAACTTATTTTTTCTCATGGACATGGCAGGGGGTTAGGAAAGATGCCAGCGGCCTCAGAACCGAAATCAGCATTGAGTGAAAAACTTTGGCATGGACATGGATTCAGATACATGTGAAAATCTGTAAAGCAAATTAGATGGCATTTATCCACATTACAAAAACCTGGTGTAAATTTATTGGTATTAGATCATACAGACCACATGCAGAGTTGGTCAGAAATGAATAGTGATCACATTTAACGTGTGGAAATGCAAATCCGTTTTCTGTTTACATACCATGAGACTGTAACATTTTTTGCATTGTGCTAAGACAGTGAACTTCACTGTGTGACATGTCACCTTCTTTTAGCTTGTTTTAGCTGGGAAATTATGACCTGAAAAAGCTTTGTAGCTTTGGTTTTCAATGCTGAACAGATAAACACAAGTGAACACTTGAGATACATTTTAATGCCAGGAGTAAATATGATCTGCCTAAATTACCGTATGTATGAATGCAGTCTTTATATGAAACACACATTAAAGGTGGTATCTGACAAAACTAACAGCCACAGTGGTCTATATGTAACATGTTTTGAATATTGAAAAAGTGGACTTTTTTAAAAAGGTCCAAGGGCTGGGTTCGAATAGCACTACATTGAGTTTGACACTCATGCTCTGCACCATGTTAATATGAGCTTAGGAAATTTTGAATTACTCTTAAATGCATTCTTTAATTCTAATAGCCTGGTCTCTCTCTATCTTTCTCTCTCTCTCCTATCTCTCTCCCTATGTACTTGGATGCAGGGTAGAAACCAACACTGACAATGATGCCAGTCCATCACGTGGCTAACTGACTTCCTTATTCACTTGTTTCCATTTAGTATTAGCAATCAGACTACCACAGGTATCTTTAGAATGCAGAAAGAAAATCAGAGCAACTAATGAAAACACACAAAGATGCAGAAAGAACATAGATACTCTGCACAGAGAGTGACTGGACTGAGACTGGAATAAAATTTATGGCATATAGGAGACAGCAGCACTACAGAGAAACTGTGCTGCCCATAAAGTGCACATTTTAAAAAGTGATCCCTTTTTGACTATAGGTAAGTGTTTGCTGTGCTGTACTTGTCCAACTCTAATAATAGGCAAAGAGAAAGAACCACAGTCTGGTTTGTGGTTTTTCAAAATATAACAGATACATGCAACACGGTATTGTGTAACATGTTCAAGTAAGTAAATGTGGTGGAAATATTTGTATTGATGCAAGCTTTTTCCCAAAAGACTTTTGTAATTTACAGATCATCATTATCCATTAAAAAATATCCTTAAAAGAAAATGCAATGTTTTATGTAACACATTCTTCTTTGTAGTTCCATCATCCCTGACACTTTTCTCTTTTAACTATGCATTAATGGTTTTAGCAGTGTGATTTAATGTTGCGCATTTAATGTGTTCAGAAGACTAAAAAATAGATTGCTGGATCCTTAATGGTGAAATAAATGTAAATTCAAAAATACATTTATTGTAGTTATGGATTTATGAAACATCTAGTAAAAATGGAAAAGTGGTTGTGAAAAAATGGACGTACAGTATGTGAATATATATATGTGTGTCTGTGTGCGTGTGTGTGTGTGTGTGTGAGAGAGAGAGAGAGAGAAATGTATAAGTCAGCATCTTTACTTAAATTGTAAAGAATTCATGCTTTAGTTCCAACTATCAAGGAAGAAAAAAACAGTTCAGAGCATTTCTGGACAAAATAAATTCTTAATGGTTTTTGATGTTTTATTTCAAGCAAAGTCACAGTTTTACTGATCTAAATCAACTGACCAACTCTCACCCCTTTCAGGACGTCTGCAGTTTCATTGGTTTTGGTGTCCTGTAGTTTATAGCTTGACCTTCTACAATTCTGTATTTATTCTGTTTGTAATATCTACTATGGAATATATCCATCAAAGTGTTCTGTTTTTCCAGTGATCCTTTTTTATTTCACAACAGAGAAATGTAGCATTAAACTCCAGTTAACAGTGAGCAGCCCACCCCATACATAAAACTGTACACCAAGGTACTGTAGTAAGAGGTGAAAATCCCTCAGCTCTCCACCAACTTTAAAATGAAATGGGGAAAAAGTCACACCACAGAAAACTATACATAATACCATTCATACTCCCAGACTCAAAACATATCCAAACTAATCTTCAAGTTGTGTGGAGAGGTAAGAAAAGGAAAGAAAGCAAAAAGACCATTAAAGACCCACATTCAGATACCACCATCAATGTATAAATAAAAATTACCAAGGCTATGTGCATCTTGTAGTCAGTACTTTACATGCAGCTACAATTTTCTGCCAGATGGATAATGATTTGATTGATACTTTGTTAATTCTAGCTGCTGAAAGTTCCAGATTTATATGATTCTAAAATGATTTTAATCTTTGGTTCGGATTAATGAGTTCATGGAAACTGGTTAAATAAAAGAAGTCTGAATACTATAGTTCTCAGGGGAAAAACTTTCATTTGGTATGAGGTAAATGATAAAATGGAAGTGTTTCCTAAAATAAAAAATGAAAGACATAAAGAAAAGCAATAATTAAGTATAAACAATGAAAAAGCGTCAAACGCAAATCTAAAAGTAAACAGCACAAGACTAAAACATATGCAAAATATTCCTGGGTCATTAGGAAAACAGTGTTCATAGAAGGTTTGGATGAGGCTTAAGTGTAACTTGTGACCTGAAATTGTATGAGCTGATTGTTAGGATTTATAGAACATTAAAATATGTTTCATAAATATTTTGAATACTTCTTAAAATGTTGTTCAAAGAAAAGAGGAAAGGAGATAGAAGGAAGATTATGAGTTCAGATATTGAAGAAGGGAAGGGTCTGCCAAGGCAATTTAGACAAAAATGAGCAAGCAAGCTTACTAGTGGAAGTAAGTGAAGCTAAAAGCACGTAGAAGGGATGGACTTGCAATTGAGCTTGAAAGAATAGACACCAAGGTTTTAAGTGGGGACAAAGGTAAAGAAATGTCCCTTTTATCAACAGGGAGAGGTTTCTGAACAAAGGCAGTTAGTTGCCAGTACAAGATTAAGAATATGTGTTTCTGGTGTTTTCTCTGCCTATCATTAGGGTGTACGGTATCTTTCAGGCAAAATAATAAATAGATTTGATTGGATATTAACAAAATGAAGGGAAGCTAAATTACAACAGCTCATAAATATGCTGCTTACATAAATTAAGCCAATATTGTTGCTGAGTTTGAAATGTTAGCAAGAGGGTTTTGAACTTGGCTCTAAATTCAACTGGATGTGCCATGTGGATACTAAAGAACTGGAGTAGGATTGTAATAATCTAGACTTGAAATAGATCATTTTCAAGGGATTGTGAATAAAGTAGTGCAGCTGTCAATTGATCTTGAACTACACTTATAAATTAAACTTTTCTTTATATTATTGTATGAGAAAAAGCCTTCATTTTCATACATTTCTTAGCTGTTAAAACAGGTCATAGACAGTGTAGCAATTTGAATACTGAAGTACTGTATATTAGTGTGAAATAATAACTGTGGCATTTCTTCTATCTCAACATATTAGAATGGTGCAGACAACATGAGTTAAAGCTGTTAATACAGTTTATTATGACAATGGTGAAAGCTAGATTACGTCTTTTCAAATATATGGTAGTAATTAATGCAAAGCTAAAGCTGCAAGGCTAATATATTTTCAGTTACTATAATGTCAGCACTGATTGTGTTAGCATTGAGTGATATGAGTACAGTAAATGAGTTCTTGACTAACATGTCTAAAGGACAAGTGGTCAGTTTCATTTTATTTAAATGTTAACACCACACCCAGAAGAATAATGACTCTGTGTTCAGTGTAACAATAGGCTTATTTAGGTAACATACAGTATTTTTATTGCTTCAAAGCATCAGTGCATCTAACCTTCCTACTCAGTTAGACTTCAGTCTTTTAATCCAGAAAAAACTCAGATTTTACATTTACATATTTTATTGCAGTCCTTCAGTACATTTTTTTCTCTTTGATACCTTAGTAACTGTGTATATCCTTAGGGTACTTTTTTTTGTCTCATGCATTTTTATTCATTTGCAACTTTCTTTTATACAGTATAAACATTTCCAAAATATGCCAGAAAACCATACAGCTGTAAAAATAAAGGCTGTTAAGAATGGCAACTTATTATTTCAGTAGATATCTAGTTTGTAATTTACCAGTTATTTGGGTAATTGGTTATTCATATGTGTCCCTTAAAGGAATACTCCACCCAAAAATAATATTTTTTATGTTACTTACCTCATGTAGTTTGTAGTAGTGGCCGAGAAAACATTTTAATCTTTATTCTCTTGGAGAAAATACATGACAAAGGTTCTGATTGAACAGGACCCAATAGTGACCAATGCTGGACGACAGCAAATAATGTGAAAAACCAAAAAAAAGAAAGCTCCTCAGCTGCCATTCTCTGTTGCTAAGCCAGAAGTTGCTGAAGTTCCTCTGTAGACAATTCCTCTGAGTGTTCCTCCATCAGTTCCTCATCATCACCACTGCCAACCTGCAAGCCTATGGACTCAGCTATAGTGACAGTGTCATCAACCACAGTGTCAGTTGCAGGCTCAGGCTCCTCTACAAAGCCTTCAAAGTCTCTCTCCTCTATAATTTTAGGCCACACTTTCTTCCAGGCAGATCTTAGTGTCCTTAGAGAGACATTGGCCCAGGATTCCTCTATTAACTCCACACAGGAAAGGATGCCGTAATGTTTCTTCCAGAACTCTGTAAGAGTTAAATCTGTATCTAAGACCATCTGGAAGCACTTCTGGAACAGTTCCTTGATGTATAGCTTCTTAAAGTTAGCTATAACCTGCTGGTCCATAGGCTGCAGTAGAGGAGTTGTATTAGGTGGGAGGAAATCTACTGTAAGCCATGGGAATTCTTCTGCCAACTCTTCTTCCAAGTCTTTTGGGTGAGCAGGAACATTGTCCATGATGAGGAGAGCTTTGAGTGGTAAGCCTTTGTCCTCTAGATATTTCTTAACAGTAGGACAGAAAACCTCCCTGATCCACTCAAGAAAAAGTACTCTTGTTACCCAGGCTTTTGCATTAGATCTCCACATGACCCCTAGCCTATTCTTCATGACTGTATGTTTTCTGAACATTCTGTGGGTCTCAGAGTGATAAACCAAGAGAGGCTTTATCTTGAGGTCACCACTTGCATTGGCACATAACAATAAGGTTAGCCTATCTTTCATAGGCTTGTGGCCAGGCATTTTCTGCTCTTCCTGTGTAATGTATGTTCTCCTGGGCATTTTCTTCCAGAAAAGCCCAGTTTCATCACAGTTGAAAACTTGATGAGAGCAAAAGCCATCTCTCTGCGTTATCATTTCAAAGTGGTGTATATAATTTTCGGCAGCCCTTTTATCAGCACTGGCTGCTTCACCATGCCTAACTACGCTATGAATCCCAGTCCTCGCTTTAAAATTGTGAAACCACCCCTTACTGGCACGAAATGTTTTACCACTATCACTTATTGATGGCTTATCCTTTAACAGATCTGCATTTATAGCCCTAGCTTTTTCACAAATGATAGACTCAGATAGGCTATCACCTGCCATCTGCCTTTCGTTTATCCACACTAATAATAGCTTTTCTACCTTGTCTAACACTGTTGTTCGTGACTTTCTAATCAGAGTAACACTTTTAGCAACACTAGCTTCCTTATACAAATCTTTTCGTTGTAAAATTGTGGAGATGGTGGATTTCGACATGCTGTACATGTTAGCGAGATCGGTCGCACAAAAGCCACTCTCATATTTACGCACAATTTCCTTCTTTATTTCGATTGTGATCACTTATGTTGATAGTAATTATAAAAATAAATGATATAAATCACTGCACTGAGCAAAATTACGTCCACAAACACACGTATCTGGACTCTGACTGCCGCTTGCAAACGCTCTCGGTTGTTTGTTTACAATCGTGCGAATGGATACACGTGACCGCATTCGGGTCGTAACGCAAGATGTTGGTCGTAAATCAAAACAAAAAGTTTGGTCGTAAATCAAGTTGTTCGCATGTCAGGCCGGTCGTATATCAAGGGTCTACTGTACTTAACTTCCAGAAAACTCAGCATACAAGATAAACAGGGGAGGCACTTTCTCAATATACTGTGCTTTTTGTCTGAATACAGGATTGTTGACCAATGAATGAGGTGGAGAGATGATTGTTGAGATGCTCTGTTTCTTTGACTTCACCTTCCTGATTGTGTATTTCGACATTAGTTGCTTCTGGTATTCCTGTTTTGAAGGCATTACCTTCTGTGTCTTCGTGGTGCTCAGAGATTATTTTTATTTTACAGAGTTTATTTGTGAAGATTTTTCATTGCCATTTTTACAACTGGCAGGGGTTTGATGGTATTTCCCCCTCTAGTGAACATTTTTGGAATTATTTGGGACTTTCATTGTTAGAAACACTACCTCATAACAGCTGTGACTTCACATGACACTTGGATTATGTAGGTTCTAAGAACAAGAAGACACAGTAAGGAGTGTTGGGACACCCATGGGCAAACCCTGTATAACTGATTTCCACAAAAGAAAACAAAATGAGATCAACTGCATTAAATACAGACATCTTTTCAGACAGGAGTCTGATTCTGACTGATCAGAAAATGGTGGAGCTTCCGGTTATATGGACTTTCGGCAAGCAGAGTCGGGTCCAGGCAGATGAACACTGGAGGTGATGTCAGTCATGGAAAAGCCATCAGTCTTCTCGTCTACAGAGGAAGGAAAAGAGAAGGTGTTATCATACAGCATCAGCCCCCGCAGCGACAGAGAATTACCATCATCAGGGCCCTTATCCTGTCCCCTATGTGTACGGGACAGGTTATAAAAGTTACTGTATTTTATTGCTTTTACAAACAGGTTCTAGAGATTTACAGATCAGGAATTTTATGACCAGTTCTAATCACATTTTTTTAATGCACAATTGGTCATAGTCAATCTGTTGATAAATTTCAGTACCCTACCAGTCCATAAGTGTGACATGAATAATTCAAAATCAGAATTTAGGTGTTTTATATACATTCAGAAAAAGTATGTTTTCATATTTTAAACAACGATACAGCATTGTTCTTTTTCCAGGCTAACAAAATTTGCGATTAAGAACTGTATTTAAAGAAGTACATGAGAAGTGATATTGTGTATTTAAAAGCTGCCATAGTAAATTCTGTGTGTGTAGTGCACCATCTGCTAATAGTTCCTATATTTAACTTAGGCTACAATTTCTAATTATAGCTGGGTATTTCATTTTAGTTTGTGTCCTGCGGCAAGGGTAAATGTACTGTATGTAGGACATTTTGGTACCACCTTATTTGGCTACAATGTGGGCCCTGTCATACTTTCCATTTCAGCCCTTAGAACCAATCTTTATACTTTAGTTATGTATGTGATATTCCAACACATCAGATGGATGACCAGCTGATGGTATTGGTGCAACATTTTGATATTAATGCAAACTACATGAAATTGCTTTAAATGTGAGATTCATGATATTAACATATTAAGCTAAATCTCACATCCCACACTATCTTAAGTTGTTTGCAATTTCCTTAATGAATTATTAGTTTTGGTATTTATTTTCAGTGTGCTGTACCTCATCAGAATATTCAGGGAGTGTCATAAATAGTATCACACAAAAGAGAAATGGACAGAGTGTAAGACAAAGGTTACACTGGTGAACTCAATTTGTTGCTAAACTACTACACACTACAGAGTTTTTTTTTTTTTTTTATTTTTTTAATTAAATAGTATTGCAATTCCATACTTGGCTCATTTTTAAATTAATATCAATAGAAATTCTTCATTTATAAACAGATCAGATTGTTGAGCATTAATAACGAATGTCAAGCCTATTTGTTTTTGTCCTTTAAGTAATTATATATCTTAATCATTCTCTTTTTTAATTTAGTAATCCTGACCCTCATTTTACAAGCTTAAATCAACAAGACATTTCTAAACTGTGTATAGATTGAGACCTAAAAAAGGAATTAAATTTAAAAGCTGTTAAGAATAAAGGTGGATTTAAATTCACCAAAGAGCAAAGATATTATTGCCCAGATTCTTCCCAGTGTTTGAGATATCAATAGCAAATAAAATGCTAGTGGTTTTACAACCATGTTTAGTTTTAGCCCATATGAATGCTCTTGTCTTTGAGATTTCTGTCAATAGATTCTCTCTACCATTTAACATTTTTGTACATCAGGATTATTTATATTATTTACATTTTAGTCTGTTGGCATTGTCTCCTAAATTGAGTTTCTAATCAATTACAGTACATCCAGGAAGATAGGGTAGTACATTGGCACTACAGTTTGTATCCTGTGCCTGGTCGCTGTTTGTGTGAAGTTTCCATGTTTTCCCTGTGTTTGAATATGTGTTCCTTTGTGTACTGTAGTTTTCCATTTAAATCCCCAAAGGTATAAAAAGTAGGCTAACTATATCTGTGTGAGGTTGATTTGTATGGTAGTGTTCCCATTAATGGATTGTTACCCTGTCCAAGGATGGCTTCCATCTTTGCACCCTGTGCTGCAGGTATAGTACCCAGCTTTCTGTGATCCTTAATTAGAATATACAGGTTTGAATAAGATGATGATGATGAATTATGATAGCTATCCATCCATTGTCAAACCCACTTAATTCATTTCAGCTTATAAAGGACAAGAACATTTCTCTGCAGTATCTGATGAAGCAGGAACCAACCCCATCATTGCATTGTACATATACACATTTACAATCTCTAATGCAAAAGTGCCTCACAGTCCAGTGAGTATCATTAAAATAATAAGGTACAGCTGATTTCCATAACCCATAGACATTTATGTGTTTAGTTTCTGAACAAGCCATTCTATTAAAGGGTCAACTAATAAGGAATCCTATTCTGGCAGTATCAACATTTGTTTTCATATTGTATGATGATGGAAACAGACCATACTGAAGACTGTTTTCATAAATATTTAAGCTCACTATGCTGAATTAAGAATTTAAAAATACAAGAAATGTAACAAAAGGACAGTGGCTACACTTATTTTATTTTATATTTCAAACAACTGACCTGGATTGAACTGTAATAAAGACTATAACTGATTAAAAAAAACATATTGAACTGTTTAAATATGTATTCAAACAAGATCATGTATTGAAATCTTTATGTGAAATTTTTAATCTTTTAATTAATGAGCCCAAACTGCTAGGTATTGATTTAAACTGTGAATATTTACTTAATTCTTTTGGAATTCCAGACTACAAGGAATGTCCATAACAACCTTTTTTTATTAACCTTGGGTAAAAAAGATTAGCATTGCCATCAGCCAGGAACAAAGCACAATTTTTGCAATATAAATATAACGGTGGTTTTAGTATTATCAATCATTTATGTAGACATTGTTAACTCCATGTGGAGAGTGGTCTTGTTTTGTGTGCATGCTGCATAGAAATAACAAGAAAAGTACAATGATCTTCACCATTACCTAGACAAGATGTGTTTTCTCACTAAAATTTTATTTAACTTTTATAAAAGTTTTATGACTGAGATACTATAGTAGCTAACAAGCTCTCCAACAGAAAAACTGCAGTGGCTAATAATGAGCAGCTAAAAAGGCTATAGGCTATTGGTGCTTTTGGGTGTCTTCTGTATTATATAGTATATATGGAAACTAATTCTGGACTGGCAAATTTGGGTTGTGCTAGTGCTGGGCGATATGGAAAAATCATATATCACGATATGGATTATTTTATATCACAATAACAATATATATCACGATAAACCACCCACAATAAAGTATGTTTCCAGTTATTCTCTGAAAAGTTTGACAAAAATATCATTGCATACTTTTTTTTGCAACTTTATTTTGAAGTGACATTTAACTGAACTGTCACAAAACCACAAGATGGAGTTTTTTTAAAAAGTTCATTTTTATTCTTGATTATCACTTATATAAAGGGTAGAGTATGCATTGCATAGCGACAAGACATTATCATTCATTTGTCATAGCCTATTTAATGCAATATTATCTTTAGTAATTGATAAAATTAGGTTAGAAACGATAGAAACAATAGAAGAGAAATAGGACGATAGACACTTTTCTATCGTCCCCACGATATATATCGTCATATCGCCCAGCACCAGGTTGTGCTTCCCATTTTCAAATGATAGACCAGATGCTGTGTTCCAAATGCAACAGCAATGTGGATTATTTTCTGGTTGAAGATCAGTTAACCAACTCTTTCTCTTTGTGCAGATTTTTAAATATCTCCACTCTTTCACATTTCACAGATTGTGTTTACATGGATAAGGATTATGACCAAATAACTTGAAAAGCACTTCACCATTGCTGGGTTCCAGTTTTGCCATTTTATGCCAAAAAGTTTGTATATTTTTGGAAAAAGACATGTGTCTTCATTGCTGGCATTACTTCATTTATGAAAACATCTTTTCTCCCCTCCTGGTTGTGAATTTTACAAATAGGACACTAAGGTACAACAGTGAATTGAGGACCTAAGTGTTAGATCTTGTCCTTTTCCTTGTCTGCCTACTCAAGTATGAAATGAAGGAAGCAGTGTCTGATTGTAAAATAAGGGGAATTAGAAACATCATCTGGAAATCTCCAGTCATTATTCTCTTCCAGAAAAAAATGGCTTTAGGTGAGAGGTATGCTGCTGCCTCAGGTGGAGGGGTTTAAGGGAAGGAGCAGAGGATCATGTTTTACTACTCTGTTTACATCTTAATCTTCCACCTGTGGTAACAAATTTTAAAGCATAAAGAATTAGTTTTCAGATACAAGTGTCTACAGTTAAGTTTCTTTGCAGGATTTATTGACTTGATGAGGTGAGTACCATTGCAGTTGGTGAGACCCTGAAGTCTTCTTTACACCAAGAAGAGACAGTTTAGATATTTTCAGTTTGTAATGCGGGTGCCTTCTGGACCCTTCTGGTGTAGACATGTACCAGGTTCAGCTGGAGGCTAATTTTTCTAAGCTATTGCAGGTTCACTGTTAAGGGGTAAAATAGTTTCAGGTTGTTGCCTAAAGAAGTGACACATCAAGCAGATGGGATTTCATCTTGGAGAACTCTCTTGTTTCAACAATTTTTTTTTTCTTTTTTAGCCTCCAGCACAATTTGGTAGTCTACTTACTTTAAACATCAAAAGGAGTGAATGCAGAATATAAAAACAGTAAAGGTTGCTCTTCTTTTCAGGCTAAATGGAACATCTTGAAATATGTTTCCAAGGAACGCCAAGTATTAAGGCAAGATGACAGTGATCCTAAAGACAACCTAATTAAACTACTTATCCTCAATAACAACTTTAATTAACAGACTTTTCAGCTGAGAAAATGGTCTTTCATAACTCTCTATGCATATTTAGTCTAATGAATAATCCAAATAGTCCTGTGGTCCTGTGGTCATTTAGTGGAAAGACAGACTGGAATCAGTCAAATTTTTTGGGATGCCATTCAGGCCATCCCTTTTATTTGTCGCCAGACCAAGTAAACTGAACAAAACAAATGAAAAAATGTGCAAATGTGCCGCTCCACAGTCCAGGGTTCCTCATATACTGGAATCAGTCTCGTGCTCTGCTCTGTGGCTTGCTTTGGCCTTTCAAAAGATGCCTCTCTTTAGGCTGCCTGTCCTTTATTGTGAAACCACCAGGGGCTAGGTGCCCTCATTGAGTGGTTTCTGAGAGCTATGAGGGAAGAAGAGAATCAGGACAATGTCAGCAGTAGTCCCTCCTGTCATCTACATACCTTTACCAAGCCCTCAAAGGAGTCAATCAAAGCCCATGCATAACATTCCATATAGATAATTTTCTAACAAATATCTATTTAGCTCCATTTTCAATATTATGAGAGTTTTGGACAATATAGAGGAATAGAATGGACAAGTTCATTGGGCTGAATGGCCTGCTTTTGTCACATTTTTCAGCTGTTTTAATGTTCCAATGGCTGTGTCTCTCAATGGCAGCCATACACAACTCATATATTAATGTCCAAAGAGTAAACTAATAATTTTTTTCTTTATATGTTAGTTGATGGGGGGAAGCTGGGGGATACAATAAATAAAATCATTTCAGTGCATTCCCCATTACTAAATGTATTCAGTCCCTCTTTAAAATTTCCTTCACAGGACAGTTCCCTGATTTGTTCTGGTTTTAAAAACTAATGAAGGATTCAAATAAAAACATACTAAGCAGAATCTCTTTTGCATTTATTTTTTAAATATATAATCAATAGACTTTAGAGTGCAGGTTATAGACTACTGTATCATGCAAAGCAATCTTGATAAGAATTTCCAAAAAATACTTTTTCAGCTGTTAATGTATAACTTATTTATAAGCTGCTGGCCTCTTATATTGAAATATTCAACTATAATTTATAATTTCTAAAACTTGTGAAGACTGGTGACACATTTTTACTTTTTTGTGTCATTCATTGTCAATTTCAAGCTGTATTACTAGCTAAAATTATCTTAACTGGACTGTAAATTGCCTTGTGCTGTGGGAAGTATTCACCTCTTCATGACTTGATTGGCATGCACAGGACTTTTTACACATATGTACTTTTATTCTCCAGTGGCCCATGATGCTTTGTGAAGCCAGTGTGATACAGATGTAGCAGCCATGTTAGATGGAGAAGTGATGACTTGATTGGCAGGTGCAGAACTTTTTTGTATGTGTACTTTAAGAGTACTTCCCCTCACATTTTACAGCACTGCCCAAACTACTTTGTACAGGGCTCTTTTAAGGTTTTTTTGTTGGCACAGTGGCAAGTGAATGAATGAGCACACAGGGATCAGTGTTATATACTCAGTGGCAATGCTTGATTTCCGGTGGTATGCATAATATTCTTATTATGGTCAGCTAATGTACCCCTCAAATGAAATTACTGTAAGTTTTTTTAATGCATTCTGGGTGTAAATCTGGCTGGAGTTATGACTGGCTAATAAAATCATTATACATGTGCAAAGCAGTTTGGGTAGCACTGTAAAATGTGAGAGGGTGTACTCTTAAAGTACACATACAAAAGAGTTCTTCACTTGCCAATCAAGTCATGAATTCTCCATCTAATATGGCTGCTACAGTTGTATCACACTGGCCTTGCAAAGCATCATGGGCCACTGGGGAAAAAATGTTTGTTTAACCTAGCAGCTAGGCTAATTTCCAGAGGAACCAAGTGTAATTGTTGTGAAAAATGCTTTGGCAGATTTCACTGATCCACACTATTGGCTAACATTCTGTGAGAGGCAGCATGCTTCCCAGTGTGTCAAGATGAATTCCTCATGCCCCTCTAAGCTAAACCACTTCTTCACTTGTAATTATAGACATGGCACAATCTCTTTGTTTTGATATGAGAAGTTTTCCATCTTTGTCTCTCTCTCTTAAATCACCTACTACTTGGTTAAACTACTTGCTACTTGCTCATGTAACAGAGACCACAGGTCCAGAGACAAAACAGCCCTGAATTCCACAGACATAGGTGAAATATGTTAGTGATACTACCATGGTTTAGGAAATGCTTTGTCTAATCAGGACCTAGATAACTTGGGGACCATGAATGCTAGATTAGAGAATCCATCAGCAGACTGTCTTTGACTTTGAATTGGTGAGAAACTGGGTAATGCAGAAGTAAATTGATCTCATTCACACTATTAAGTCTACTTCATAATGACTACAGGAAAGTAATTGACTAGGAGTATCTTAGTTAAGTCCAGTCTTAAACTCAACTAAAATGCTGAGGCACAACATGAAACGAGCTGTTCATGTTTAAAAATCCACAAATGTTGCAATGTTGAAGCAGTAACTATGACCACGATATTACAGCATAGTGCTGTAAGAAAATATTCAGTAACATAAGTTAATTAGTTATTAAATCTAGTCAGCCATTACCGGTACCTTTTTGCCTTGAAGCATTGAACAGCCTTCCTTAATAAATAGAAATTGAAATGAGTAAATTTGGTTTGTTCCCTTAGTGTCAGATTTATGTTTTATTAGGTTTTATATGATAAACAGGGAGTAACTGCAAAAAAACAGACAGCGATCCAACCACTTTTTTCTCTGATCCATTTGTATGTGGGATTTCGGAACCAATTTAATTTGAAATGTTCAAGAAAGTGTGCTGCTCTACCTTTAAAAAAATAATGCCTGGCATGGAAGTAGTATTCATCTGGTGGAGGCAGGGAATTCATCAGAGGAACAGATAAAGGAAACTGATTTATGTAGCCTGCTATCGGTCAGATTGGAGTGACAAGTGCATTTGGTTTGACAATTTAGATAATTGGTAGTCTAAAAACTAGGCATAAGGCCGATAATGAACTTCCCTAACTTAGAACTCCTTTAAGACTGTTACATACTTTTCCAGAATATAGCCAAGTCTGGGTAATCATTGTCTATATTACACTAAGCTTTAACTACCACAGTTACAGTACATATTGTAAAAGCAAGTCATTTATGAAAGCTTGAAGAAATATATGAAGATTGTTCCACATTGTTTTAAAATTATTGATCTCTGATAAAGCAACGCAAAAAGAGTAAGTAAAGCAGGCTTGAAGGAAAAAATAGGACACTCATATCACAGTTTTACTCTGACAATGAAAGGCCTCAAGCAAATGCAATTAAGACCAACAACAGTGGCAGCAAGTTTATCCTACAAGGCTACTTTGATTGCATGGAATAAGGGATGTTCTCTCACAATTGGGAGATTGTAAATAGCCACATTAATGTTTTTCCAGCTATTGAATTGCTACATTTATATACATCCCAATGCTTCAGAAGAGTATAAATATTTAACAAGCTTAGATGAGATTAAAGGAGAAATAAACATACTTTAACATCTAAATAATATGTCATTTTTTGCAAGATTTTGGACATTTAAAGAAGTGACATGTCATTATCAAGGCCACTAGAAATAATAATAACCACTCAGAAATAATAATAATCATATTCAGATATGTGGATTGTTTGTTTTTCAAACCTTTCACCAGCTTTTCAGGAAGGCACCTTTGTAAAATCTTACATTTCAACAAAGATGTATATTCAGGGAATTATTTCACATCTTAATACAGATACAGTTCCTAAATATTGGAAAAATACAACAATTATTTCAGTTCCTTAAAAGCTAAATCCTACTAAACTCGAATATTTCAGGCCATTTGTGGTAACCTTCATGACAATGATGTGGCTTGAGTATATTTTTGGTCTTTTATCAGCACTAAAATAACATCCATTAGATTCACTGCATTTAATTACTGTAATTATTAAGATATTCTGTATATCAGAGATCTACTTCAAACCCTGCAACTTTACTGACTTGTCTTGATTATTTAATTCATTGCAAATATATTGCAAAATGACTGTTTAAAGGATAAACTCCCTTATATAGGAATTAGTTACGGCATTGAGGGCCAGAACAATTAAGGTTTTAATGGACTGATAAGAGCATACCAATTCTAGTGGTAGATTGTCTTCCTGAAGCCCCATAAATGCCACCATGTCTCAGTGATGAGTTCTTTTCCACCTTATCTGCATATTCTTTCACATTTAAATGAGAGTACTGATAATAATTCATATGATCTTAAAACTCATCTAGTACTGATATTGAATCTCTATTTGGTTTTCTGTCTGCAAAAGATAATTTTGATAACATCTTCTGAGGAAAGTAATGATGATGCACATACAACTTCATTATCCTAAGTACAACAATAAAAAGGGTTATTAAAAGCAAGCACAATGCTAAGCCTTTCATTACTGACAATAATGGCATGCACAAACACATACCTTGTCACCACAGTTAACTATTAATTATCTTTGAAAATACAATATTTATGCACATCGTGCAAATTCTCAGCAAATGATTTTATCTAAAGAGTATTAAGGTAAACACATTTAACCCTTCTTTGCAAAACATTTTATTATCACTTGCTTCTTGAAATTTTTGAGAAAAAGTATATTTTGAGAAATGTTTTATGTACTTCTTAAAAATGCTCTTAATTTGACAACATGGCTTGTCTAATCTGATTTACACAATGGACTGTCTTGATATTTATTTTCTTTTGAATTGAGCTGAGCAGATTTATTTATGCACCCAATATACAATAAATTTACCCCTAAATTAACTGCAAAAGGTGTTACATATACTAAACAAAACTATCAAACTAATTTACCAAACTAAGATCAGCTTCATTGTGTTGAGATGTCCTGGCATCTGAAATGGCATCAATTTGGGGTTGACCTAAAGCCTTATAGAATTTGTACCTATGGCAGAGAATGGGGCATTTCTGGATGCCATGAGTACTCTAACTAGATGCCCAGTCCTCTGATGAAGACTGCAATGCTCAATAAGAACATCTTCAAAACAAAAGCACCAACTGTATTGTGACTTGAAGAGGGACTATAGTTTTTGTGGGTCTGCAATTTTGTTTGAGCAGAAGATCAGCAGCTTGCAATTCAATTTGCTACCAGCAAAGTCAACAGCTGTCACAAAGTCATGCCGTTGTGATGCATTTGTGTGGTGAATTTGTTATAGCATGTAAGTGGGATTCCAAATTATAATCTAAGGCAAGTCCACTTTTTGCCATGCTTTCCCCAAGCTTATGTGTGTTTTATAAGTCATGTTTAGTCTGAAAATATTACAAATAGTTTCACATGTAGGAAGTGACTGCTTATTTCAGAGATGGTGAGAAAGATTTGCAAATTGGAAAGCCAGGTTATAACACATCAACAGCTATTTGGCTCAGTTTGTTTAAATCTAGTTTTCATTTCAGATGCTGCCTCAGCAATTTAACCACAAAAAAAAATGGGTTACTATAAGAAGATGTCCCTGCATTCACATCACCAATTTGGACTTAAAATAGGCGTTCAGTACCTAGAAGCTCAACTGTGGATGCTGAAAATCAAGTGCTCCCAATTGACTTTTTCAGTGTTCAGAATGTCAGCATTCTTAACTGTGATAACCCATCAATCCAAGTTAAATGTTTTTCAAGTGCCAGGTTTTCTAAAATTGAACATATGTTGCTTGAAGTTGATGATTATGAACTTTCCACCTTTATATTGCATGCTGGTCTTGAGGAATATGTTTTCATCAATTAGAGGTATGAAAGAGACACAACATGTTTAAGTGTGCAGAAACTAAACAAAAATGTTAGTATTTGTGTCTTTCTCTTTCCAAATTAGTTTGTAAGAACATTCACGAGGGACAAATCATGGATTACTCCTTGTCTAGTCAGTCAATATAGGGCAATTTTCAGTTACTAACCCTATCAGGACAATGTGTCCACATATCTGTAATGATAATTGTGGCACAAAAGCACCATCACAACAAAAAGGTCACAATCTAAGAAATGTTATGCAAAGATGATATAGATTATGGTAGGCAGCTTTCTTTCCACTTTGTCTTACAGATCTGGACTGCATCCAGAAGAATCTATACTAATAAAAGGCAAAGCCCTCACTGACTGACTGACTGACTCACTCACTCACTGACTCATCACTAATTCTCCAACTTCCCGTGTAGGTAGAAGGCTGAAATTTGGCAGGCTCATTCCTTACAGCTTACTTACAAAAGTTAGGCAAATTTCATTTCGAAATTCTACGTGTAACGGTCATAACTGGATCCTACTTATGTACATATATACCGGCCATAGCCTGCAGCTCGGTCGCCATGTGAGGCGGAGTTGAATCCCTCATCGTCACGCCTCCCACGTAATTGAGTGCCTGCCCATATAAGGCCGTCCGTCAGTGGCAATCCAATAGAAACACTCTGCCGCTGAGCGGCTCACGTGAACTGACTGTGAATGCAGTACGCAGACAAAAAACAACAGCTCCAAAGAGTGCTGAACAAAAAACGCATTACACAATTGAGAAGACAGCAAAAGAGTATGAAGCGAGTGATACATACAAGCATATTCATAAGTGAAGCTACTGCGGAAACAAAGCACGGTGTAAACTGTAAGTTTAAATTAAGTTTATAGACACGCTCCCGCTGTTTGTCATGCCTACGACGAATACGATATTCGCGAGATACAAGTTTAATGAAAAGATACAAGGTATAAACGAGACTTTGGATCACTTTGTAACGGAGTTAAAATTGCTGTAGCGAGAAACCTTTAAGTGACGGGTCTTAGCTAACATTAAATAAAGCCGTGGACATTGCAAGATCACACAAGAGAGCGGCTCATGTGAATTGACTGTGAACGCAGTACGAGTGATCACTTCAATGAATGAAACCTGTTCAAAAAACGCATTACACAATTGAGAAGGCAGCAAAAGGATATGAAACGAGTGACGCATACAAGCATATTCATGAGTGCAGCTACTTCGGAAACAAAGCACGGTGTAAACCTAAAGTTTAAATTAAGTTCATAGACAGGCTGCTGCTGGCGTTTGTCATGCCCACGACGAATACGATATTCGCGAGATACAAGTTTAATGAGAAGATGCAGGGTTTAAACGAGACTTTTGATCACTTTGTAACAGAGTTAAAATTGCTGTAACGGATTTTAAATTGCTGGTATGCCAGGTCTGAGCTAACATTAAATAAAGTCGTGAAAATCGCAAGATCGCACGAGATAGCACAAGCACAGCTGAGAAGCTTCGATGCATGTACTCCGAGCGGCTCACGTGAACTGACTATGCAGGACTGGGAAAGGTTAAATTAAGTTCATAGACACGCTATCACTAAATATTTGCAGGCAAATCCACAACTTAATACCAGGAATGCCTGTTAAGCATCTTAGCTTCACGAGTACCAATTTGGGTAGTGAACACTTCGATGAATAAAACCTGTTATCTTTACAACGGTTGACAAACACGGAATATAACTTGAACACAACACATCCTCCAAATACGAACCTGATTGAAAGAAATAATGATAATCAAATCCTTGCTAACAGCAACACTCATAACAATGACAAAACTATTACATTGACAATCATGTTATGTTATTTTTAAAATGTTTCCTTTTCTTAGCACAATCACAGCTGAGAAGCTTCGATGCATGTACACCAAGCGGCTCACGTGAACTGACATTGCAGGACTGGGAAAGGTTAAATTAAGTTAATAGACACGGTGCCGCTAAATATCCGCAGACAAATCCACAACTTAATACCGGGAATGCCTGTTAAACATCTTAGATTCACGAGTACCGATTTGGGTAGTGAACACTTCGTGAATTGAAACATGTCATCTTTACAACGATTGACAAACACGGAATATAACTTGAACACAACACATCCTCCAAATACAAACCTGATTGAAAGAAATAATGATAATCAAATCCTTGATGACTGCAATACTCATAACAGTTTTGTCATAACAGTGACAAAACTATTACATTGGTATATATATATATATATATATATATATATATATATATATGTAGATATGTATATATACTCAACAAAAAAAGAAATGTCCTCTGACTTTCAACTGTTTGTACTTTCAGCAAACGTAATGTGTAAATATTTGTATGAACATTAAAAGAGTCAACACCATAAGACATAAACTAAAAATGTTTCACAATGTGTCCCTGAATGAAGGGAGGCTCAAAATCAAAAGTACCAGTCAGTATCTGGTGTGGCCACCAGCTGCTTGAAGTACTGCAGTGCATCTCCTCCTCATGGACTGGACCAGATTTATCAGTTATTGCTGTGAGATGTTACCCCACTCTTCCACCAAGGCACCTGCAAGTTTCTGGACATTTCTGGGGGGAATGGCCCTAGCCATCGATTCAAATCGATCCCGCTCCAGGGTACAGGCTTCGGTGTAACGCTCATTCCTTCGACAATAAACACGAATCCGTCCATTACCCCTGGTGAGACAAAACCGTGACTCATCAGTGAAGAGCACTTTTTGCCACTCCTGTCTGGTCCAGCGAAGGTGGGTTTGTGCCCATAGGCGGCGTTGTTGCTAGTAATGTCTGGTAAGGACCTGCCTTACAACAGGCCTACAAGCCCTCAGTCCAGCCTCTCTCAGCCTATTGCGGACAGTCTGAGCACTGATGGAGGGATTGTGTGTTCCTGGTGTGACTCGGGCAGTTGTTGTGGCCATCCTGTACCTGTCACGCAGGTGTGATATTCGGATGTACCGATCCTGTGCAGGTGTTGTTACACGTGGTCTTCTACTGCGAGGATGATCAGATGTCCTTCCTGTCTCCCTGTAGCGCTGTCTTAGGCGTCTCACAGTGCGGACATGGCAATTTATTGCCCTAGCCACATCAGCAGTCCTCATGCCTCCCTGCAGCATGCCTAATGCACGTTCACGCAGATGACCAGGGACCCTGGGCATCTTTCTTCGGGTGCTTTTCACAGTCGGTAGACAAGTCTCTTTAGTGTCCTGCGTTTTTAGAACTGTGACCTTAAATGCCTACTTTCTGTAAGCTGTTAAGGTCTTAACGACCATTCCACAGGTGCATGTTAATTAATTGATTATGGTTAATTGAAAATGCATGGAAAACATTGTTTAAACCCTTTACAATGAAGATCTGTAAAGTTATTTGGATTTTTAAAACATTATTGTTGAAATACACAGTCCTGAAAAAGGGACGTTTCTTTTTTTGCTGAGTATATATGTGTATATATATATATGTGTATATATATATGTAGATATGTATATGTATATATATGTATATATGTGTGTGTGTGTTGATATATATATTTATATGTATATGTATGTATGTGTATATATATATATGTTTGTGTATGTATGTATGTATGTGTGTATATAAATATAGATATGTATATATATGTTTATATGTATGTTATGGGGTGCCAAACAGGCAAATACATTGATTTTCTGAATATATAAAGTCAAAACTTTTTTCAGAATATATAAAGTCAAAACTTGAGAATATAAAGTCAGCGTTGGAATATTTAAAGTGAAAACTTGAATATATAAAGTCAGCGTCAGAATATATAAAGTCAAACTTGTTTCTGAATATATAAAGTCAAAACTAGAATATATAAAGTCAGCGCTGGAATATATAAATTCAAAGTTTAACTTTATATATTCGGGAATGACTTTATATATTTCGACACTGACTTTATATATTCAAGTTTTGACTTTATATATTCCAGCACTTACTTTATATATTCCGACACTGACTTTAGATATTCAGAAACAAGTTTGACTTTATATATACCGATGCTGACTTTATATATTCAAGTTTTGACTTTATTTATTCAGAAAATCAATGTATTTGCCTGTTTGGCACCTCATAGTATGTGTATTTGTATATATATATATATTGTGAACTGGGACCCGGACACAGGCAGACGGACAACATAGTTCCACCACACACCGTTTATTTACAAGTAATATATACAAATTCGTGCTCACAAACCCCAGTGCCTCTTGCACCGATTCCCCAAAGTCCAGGCCACACTCTCAGTCACTGTGCCTCTCTCGACCGCCTCCCGTCCTCTCTCCAGCTCTGTCCTCTTCCACCTGACATCCACTATCGACTGAAGGGAGGCGGCCCCTTATATGGGAACCCGGATGGGCTCCAGCTGCTTCCCGGCAATCAGTCATGGCCACACCCCAGTGTAGCGGAAGTGCCGGCTGCGCACCCGGAAGCCATCCGGGTGTCCCCTGTTCTCTTCCCCCTAGCACTTCCTGGTGTGGCGGAAGTGCTGGGCTCCAGGGTTCCTCAGGCACCGGGGTGCCGCCTGGCGGTGGCCACGGCTCCCTACAGGGCTGGGCTCCCAAGCCCTTTACCCGAGGCCCCCCCACATAACCAGGGCGGACGCCCCCTCACGGTCTGGAGGAGGCACAAGCCCTCCTCTGGTCCTCCTGGCGTCCCGGCCGGGCTCCAGCCCCAGCCGTGGACCACACGGGATATTCCGGCATCGGGGCGCCACCTGGCGGTGGCCACGGATCCCTACAGGGCTGGGCTTCCAAGCCCTGTACCCGAGGCCCCCTACATAACCAGGATGGACGCCCCCTCACGGTCTGGAGGAGGCACAAGCCCTCCTTTGGTCCTCCTGGGCGTCCCGGCCGGGCTCCAGCACGTGGGTCCGAGCGACACTCGCCGAAAGGGCAGCACGTCCCCAGAGAGGGTCCTACTACGTTCCCAGGGTCCAACACGGCCCCCTGGGACACCCTTTTTTGGCACCCCCTCAGACGCCAACATGCCCCTCCGTTCTGTGCAGCTCTCGCCTCCACGGTCCCGGCCACTCGGGGCACCATCGGCCTCCCGGCACGAAGCCCTCCCGCGGAGCAACCCATTCCAGGAGGGCAGGTTCCAGACAGCGTCGGGTCCAGCGCTCGTTGGGGCCTCGATCCTGCGGAAAGATAAAAAGGAGAGCCAGAAGCCTGCCTGGACACCCACCCCGGGCGTCCTGTCGGCCTCTATACCGGCAGCGCCTCTCCCCCCTATCGACAGCCCCCGACTTGCCTGGTTTGCTCCTCCCCCACAGGTCCCATGCCCATCCTTGTGATGTCCGAGAGTCCACTCTCGCAGGCGGCTCACCCAGCCGCCCAGGGTTTTTCCTCTGCCTCCGCAGAGGACGTCCCTTCTCCGGACGTGCGCCCCCAGCGCCGCGTCGCTTCCTATCGGAGGAACCGGCAATCACCCCTTGGTTCCTCCCTCTTCTCTTGGACGGCCTGACGGTCTGGGTCTGAGCATGGTGACAGCTCAAATCCAGCCCCGTCTGCGTCCCTGCAGAGCGACAGGAGACTGCCGCGGGCTTGGAGTGCAGGGTGCTAGGACCCAGGGCACTCATCAGCCCCTGTCCTGCCAATCCCTGCGTGTTCGCTCTCCTCGCCCCGCCGGTCGTCTGCTCCGCCGCGTCCGCTGTGGGGGGATTGCTTACTTGAAGCCGGTCCCAGAGGCCCCCAACATAACCAGGACGGACGCCCCCTCGCGGTCTGGAGGAGACATAAGCCCTCCTCCGGTCCTCCTGGGCGTCCTGGCCGGGCTCCAGCCCCGACTGGGTCCCACACGGGATACTCCGGCATCGGGGCGCCGCCTGGCGGTGGCCACGGCTCCCTACAGGGCTGGGCTTCCAAGCCCTTTACCCGAGGCCCCCTACATAAGCAGGACGGACGCCCCCTCACGGTCTGGAGGAGGCACAAGCCCTCCTCCAGTCCTCCTGGGTGTCCCGGCCAGGCTCCAGCCCCGGCCGGGGACCACAATATATATATATATATTTTTGCAGATGATGTTGTCCTGTTTGCTTCATCAGACCGTGATCTTCAGCTCTCTCTGGAACGGTTCACAGCTGAGTGTGAAGCGGCTGAGATAGAATCAGCACCTCCAAATCCGAGACCATGGTCCTCAGCTGGAAAAGGGTTGAGTGCCCTCTCAGTGTTGGGGGAGAGATCCTGCCCCATGTGGAGGAGTTCAAGTATCTCGGGGTCTTGTTCACGAGTGAGGGAAGAATGGACCGTGAGATCGACAGGCGGATCGGTGCGGCATTCGCAGTGATACGGGCTCTGCATCGGTCTGTCGTGGTGAAAAAGAGCTGAGCCGTAAGGCAGAGCTCTCAATTTACCAGTCGATCTGCGCTCCTACCCTCACCTATGGTAATGAGCTATGGGTAGTGACCGAAAGAATGAGATCGCGAATACAAGCGGCTGAAATGAGTTTCCTCCGCAGGGTGTCTGGGCTTTCCCTTAAAGATAGGGTGAGAAGCTCAGTTATTCGAGAGGGGCTCAGAATAGAGCCACTGCTCCTCCGCATCGAGAGGAGTCAGATGAGGTGGCTCGGGCATCTGATCAGGATGCCTCCTGGACGCCTCCCTGGTGAGGTGTTCCGGGCACGTCCAACCGGGAGCAGGCCTCGGGGATGACCCAGGACACGCTGGAGGGACTATGTCTCCTGGCTGGCCTGGGAACGCCTTGGGATTCTCCTGGAAGAACTGGATGAAGTGGCCGGGGAGAGGGAAGTCTGGGCCTCTCTGCTTAAGCTGCTGCCCCCACGACCTGACCCCGGATAAGCGGAAGAGGATGAGGATGATGTGTATATGTATATATGTAGATATGTATGTATATGTATATATGTATATGTATATGTGTATATGCATATATATGTTTGTTGTGTGTGTGTGTGTGTGTATATATATATATATATATATATATATATAACAGCAACACTCATAACAGTGACAAAACAATTACATTGTCAATCATGTTACGTTATTTTTAAAATGTCTTTTCTTTTTCATTAGTTCTTTAACATACTACTTCTCCGCTGCGAATCGCGGGTATTTTGCTAGTAGTTTATATAAAATAATAATATAAATAAGTTTTTTGAGAAAAGCCTAGGTATTTTAAGAAAGGTGGTCTCCACTCTTGACTGAAGTCCACGCTTTACCAAAATAAAGATAAATATCCATCCTTCCATTATCCAATCTGTTTTATCCTAACTACAGGGTCACGGGGGTCTGCTGGAGCCAATCCCAGCCAACACAGGGCGCAAGGCAGGGAACAAACTCTGGGCAGGGCACCAGCAAACCACAGGGCGCACACACACACACACACACACACCCACACCAAGCACAGACTAGGGACAATTTAGGATCGCCAATGCACCTAACCTGCATGTCTTTGGACTGTGAGAGGAAACCGGAGCACCCGGAGAAAATACACGCAGACACGGGGGGAACATGCAAACTCCACGCAGGTCTCCTTACTGTGAGGCAGCAGTGCTACCACTGTGCCACCGTTCTGTCCCTTAAACATAAATATGGTAAATGAAATGCCTGATTGACTGTTTAGCTAATCATCCAGTTCTGTGATTCTAACTTTCATCTTGTTTATTTTTCAAGAATGTAGTTTTGCTCTGACTTACACCAACAGTCACAATGTAAAGGCATCTCAGAAATACATTTCTGCTACAGATTCAAAAACAGTTCCAAATAAAAATTGTGACCAGAGATTATAATTTGATCCTGTGATGCTGGATCTTACAGTAGAGCAGCCTATGTAACTAACTAACATATTAATACTTTACAATTATGATAATGTTTTGAAACTCTGAAGTACATTTTTGTGTTATTTTTGATTTAGAAATGAGCATATTTTAATTTTTCATAATGTTATCATTTTCATGATGCCATTTCAATGTCTTCCTTTTGTAGATTTGTCTTATGGAGGCTGCCATTTTCAGTATTATTTTCACAGAAGTGGTAAGTAGTAATGTACATTGTCACAATAAAAGATGGCAGCATAAGCACCCTGGAGTTCAAACTTTGGATTTTTTTTTATCTCAAGCCAGTAACAGTCCTTTTTCTGACTTTTTTATCTGGTCATCATAAAAGCTCTGGCCATTCTAATAATGAGTGAACACAAAATAAAGAGTTTTTTCTCTGAAAGGAAAACTCCAAGATGACCAAAGGGCCTTTAAAACACAACTGAATTAATTTATCCTAATGGCTCAGCAACTAGTAATGAGGGTATTATGTTGTAGCAAAATATAAAAGCTCTATCACAGCAAGAAGCTGACACCAGGGATGTTTCAAGTGGACCTCAAAATCTACACCCAAAACAGTTAGCTGAGGACCCAAAATTTGTAAAGGGAATTTGTAACAGTGATGTATAATTTTTAACCAAACGCCGTAATACATTTCATATAGAGCTAAATTTGCTTTTAATATGTCCTTATTGGTGGGAAGCCTCTGGAGTGGACATCTGCCCTTTATGATGTGAACCAGTCCTGCTGTTCTAATCAAAATGTTTTCGTCAGAAAATTGGTGAGCAATTTTTGATCTCTGATCCTTCAATTAACTGTGAATCACCCAATCTCACTGAGATTTCACAGGTGGTGAACCAGCTGAGGGGTGGAAAGGCTGCAGGGATCTGTTGTATCCAGGGCGACCTTCTCCAGGTTGGTGGTAGGAGAAAGGACTTGTCAAAAATGTGCTTTGTAATATATTACCCCACCTCTTACCCTTTAGATGTATGTACTTAAAAATACCTATTACTGAATCCTGAATACCAATGAGTATTGTACTCGTATTAATGGAATCATGGGGATATAGCAACTCAGGTATTGTTGTAAGATCAATCCATCTCCTATTAATTGTGTTTCTACTAAAATCTTGCACGATGGGCACAAAGTTCTGCTGAACAGGCCTTACAATTGTGTTACAAGCTGCTCTGTTATCCAAGGGTAAACTGTATGTAATTTCATGTCCTGAAGCTAAGGTAACAGACAATTTTTTAAAGACCAATTAGAGATTAGGCTCACTCAGTCTTTATGTAGTGCATTCAGAGTAGGATTTACCTTTCCAAAAAACAGATGATACCCTAAGATAGACTTAAGAAAGCTAAATAAAATTACCATCAAAGTAATTACACTTTTCCTTTGAAGTTCTCATTATTAAACTAAGTCTCATGGTCATCAGTGTTTAACTTAATTAGATCTCAGGGGTGCATATAGTCTTATCCATATGTATCAGGGAAAGGTGAAGAAGATGGCCTTTAATTCATCCCTGGACACTGCAAGCATCTTTTAATACAACACATAACAGCTGTTATATATCAGTTCAGTAAAAAATACATTACAAAGCTTAAACAAGTTGAGTTTCACGACATATTTCAATGACAAGGGCATCAGACTATTATATGGGTCTGAGATCAGGCAATTCAGGCAAAGAAGACACAATCAGTTAAAAAAGTGCAACAGTTTGTTGTTTTTAAAAATGATTATAGAATATTTCTAAAGGATTTTAATTCTATGGAAGCATCAATTACTGCCATTACAAAGAAGTCTTTCCATAAATTCTGTTGGATTCTAGAGGCTCAATAAGCACTTAAAGAAATACTATACACAAAAATTATATTTTTAAACTATTACTTAACCCATGGAATTTTTTGTGATTCCCTCCAAAAAACTGAAGACCCACTTCTTTCCCGATACATTGGCCAAGAGTCCTGTCTTCAATTCAAAAGCGCAACCCTGTGGCCATTGTCAGCCATTTAATGTCTAATGTGATGGGCTGTACATATGTGCATAAGAAATTTACTTTTACAACTAGACATGTACTGCATCTGCAATCTTTCAGAGTTTTTTTGCTTTGCACATTTTTGTTAACATTTTCATAACCACTTTATGCACTTAAAAAACTAACATAATATTCTAGTAGCCCGCTACTACATGCTGAAACTGTTAATCTTTGTTTTCCATGAATGATACTGTTGAATTTAGGGCTGCAACTAACAATTAATTTGATAATGCACTAAATTGTTGATTATTTTGTAAATTATTTGATTAGTTGAATTGTAAAAAATATAAAATGTAAAGGTTTACTGTTTTAATTTGAAATTAAATGCATAAATAGAACTTTTCATATACAAAAATTTGTTTGTATAAATTTATCAGAACAGTATTTTTTTAAGATGAACTTCTTGCAGATATTTTAAAATACATACTTTTATAAAATATTCATATGACAGTAAATTTTAAATAAACATTAATAAATAAAAACAAAATACTTAGCAGAACCTCTGGCTCTGGTTGTGCAATGAACATATACTGTACACAATTTCTTCTTGTTAAAGAAAAGTTGCATTGCTGTGCAAAAATGTCAACATGTTAACATGCTCAAGGCTAAGGGTGACTCTCTTCTCAGATGCAATGTTGCCTGCAGCTGAGAAATGGTGCTCTGATGGTGATGAAGTTTCAAGGTTGCACAGGTAGGATTTTGCTAGCCTGGCTAAGGTAGGATATTGATGTTCACTGGTCTTCTGCCTACCTAAAGGATTATATTCTATGGCAGTGGCCCTAGACTTCATTCCTCACTCGGTTATTGAGCTCATCAGATTTCCTCTTTGTATTTTTTTTACTGCTGCATTCACAGACAAGGACTGAATCAAGTACTGAGGTAGAGGTTATATGTCTAGTAGCTCTAGTAATTGTGGAGGTGACACTGGTTTTGCCACAGAGATTGTCATACTGTATCTGATCAGTGTCCATTCTTTCTCGAAATTCAAGTGTTTGCACTTTGGCTTGCACATTAACGACTTGCTCAGGTGCCAGTAATTGCAGTCTCTGGATCCTCGGATTAAGGATAACTGTTCTGATGCCATTTCTAAGAAAGTAGTCTTCTTCCTTCAGTGCTATTGAAAGTGTTCCAAAACAGTGCCTTGGAAACTACCACTTCAGCTGACTCAAGGACAGTACTCTAGATTGACTTAAGTGGCCCCTTCACAAGTGATCGTACAGCAGAGACTGTAACATAGTTCTCCCCACTCCTGAACACAGTGACATGTTCAAAAGACCATCTTTACTCCAGCAGTCGGCTTATCATGTAGACCATGCTTTTCCATCTTGAACAAGCTTGTGGTCCAGTGTGCCCATTTGTTTCTGTTTCTCTTGATGTTTGCTTAAATGGTCCTCAATACACCTTGTAAAACCCCAGTGGTTCTTTCAATTCTTGGGTGCTTTAATGCAGACAATTAACTGCCAGCTGCAAAGAATGGCTTGTGCAGAGCAGACTTGACCACCTATGCTTCTCCACCAGTATACTTGTCACAGCTGCCATCCCTTATGTCTGTCTTCCAGTGGAATTGTGGAAAGGCATAACAACCTCATGCTCCAGTCATCTTAAGTGTATTGACTTGTCCATATATCAGCTTTAAGAGAAACCTTACTGTTGGCAGATTTTATGGCAATCTTAGTTTTGTACTTCTTTGTACTTTTTCTCCAGCAGTTTGGGGAAATATATCCTTGATAAAAGAGTGTAACCATGAATTGAACTTCTGCATACAGCATTGTCTGCTAAAAATAACCCAGCATCCTCAGTATTCACTGCAGTGATATAAGGCTATGAGGAAAACGGCTGCTGGTAGTGAGAGGCATGGAGCACTCTTTCACAGAACAAAATCATTTATTTTTGAGTTTTTGTCATTTCTTCCTCAAAACTATAAGCACAATTCACAAACATGAACATTTTCAATGATATTGGTAAAATACTGAAATTCAGAGTATGTAGAAAACATACCAATATGATGAAAGTAAATATCTGGATTTATAGCTGGGTATAGGAATGAAATATGTAGGCTAAAATTCACAATTTGTCACACTAGCCTTGGCATAATTTGTGAATGTGAATGTGTAGCCTTCACTCAAAACTGGAACAAACAAAGTTTAGGTAAAAATCCTGATGAAATAAAAATATATTTTGCACTTCTATAGGGCTATTCATATTATTGGTACAATCAATATAAAAGATGTAAATTTAAAATGAAAACACAGTTGCCTTTAAGCATGTTTTGAACTTTAAGAGAGAAATTGATTTATCTTCAATATATTTGCACTTAACCTTAGATCTACTCATCTTGTTCTAACCTTCATTGTTTCTTAGAGCTATCATAAGATAATTCAATAAGTATTTTGTCTCCTCATAATACTGCATTATTCAACACAAATGAAATTACAAGTCTGTACAAAGACACTAAAAACAGAAGTCACCACTGGGTAGTCAAATGTCCATGTTACTGACAAACGTATTGATCATTACAGATCTGGACAATAATAAAAAATGATAGCATATTTGGCCATATTGATCCTTCTCAGTATTTATCATGATATAGGACTACTTAATGCTGTTTACATTTTTAAAGATTATCCTAGTGTTATAGTTTGAATAAAAAAATGTTTGTTATACTTTAAAATATTATTTATTATCAACATACCGTATAACATGCATGTAAAATTGTATGCAGAATTCCCGTAAAAACAGAAAAGTTTTAAAAAATTAGGTAAACTCGCAATGTGACGTATATATTCAGAACTCATTTTATCAACATTTTAAAATTAAACATTAGACATTTTTTTTGGTGTTTTAACTGTGATTGGATTTCTGGCAGTGCATCATGTAAATAATATCTGACCACCGCAAACTTCCACCACAGAAGAGGCTGTTGCACCATTGTCATTTTATTAGTTTCTGTTTCTTGTAAGTCTACTGTAGTGTTTGAAATTAGTTCAGCACAATGCACATCATTGTTATATGATGATGTAATGTCCAGACTATATTCCCGTTGGAGTGGTTTATTTTGTGTGAAACTCAGTTCTTCCTTTGCTATGTAATATGCTGTGTTTATTTAACTTAAAATTTATATATTTTATTTTTTTGTGTCTGGAGACCTTTTATTCTTTAGCACATGCACTTGCAGCCAGTACACTGTCACAGCCTGCTGCATGTCATTTGCTGTTGGGAGTGTGTTATTAGTTTAAACTGCGTGATCCTGCCATAAAAAAGGATTTACCTGCTAAATTAGTCTTGTTGAAGCAGCACTAGCACATCATCACGTCTTCATCATATTTTTTAATCGTCCATCATGAAATTCTGTCACATATGTTAGTGCTTTCTTTGCATTGTGGAGGCTGAACCTTTACTTGAGTAATTCCTCACTTCAAACTTCAAACTTCAAACCATGGCATTATACCTAAGCTAGCAAATGTTGCATTCATTTAGAGTATCTGTATCACATAATGCTGAAGGAACATTCAGCTTACCGGGATGACTCAGTGTTCCTCCAGAGCCAGTAACATTATGTTTCTCTCTTTTTTTATTCATTTTAAAATAAAAATAATCCATACAATCAAATCAAACTTAACAAAACCAAAATTCAACCCCCACCTAAAAGAAAGAAAGAGAAGAGAGCCAGCCAACAAAACAAATCTTTGAAGCACCAAGGAATGAAAAGTATCCTTTTCCCCGATATAGATTGTTCTAAAATGTTATTGATTAGCTCCTGCCATATTTTAAAAATGTTTTGAACAGATTCTCTGAGTGAGAATTAGATTTGTTTCCCAATTTCAGATAGTATAATACAATGGTGGGTTGGGGTTCTTCCAGTTGAGCAAGATAAGCCTATGTGCTAGTAGTGAGGTAAAGGCAAATGCAATTTGTTTGTCCTTCTCCACTTTAAGCCCATCTGGGAGTTCACTGAACACAGCTGTTAATGGATTGTGTTCAAAGGTTTTTGTCCAAAATGATGTTAATTTGGTGCACATCCAAAACGTGTGGCCCAGTAAGGCTGGAGCTCGATTGCAACGTTCGCAAGTTGAATCTTGCCCTGGAAACATTTTGAATAGTTTTAATAGAAATACATTTGCTCAATAGAAAAGTTTAGTTGAATAATTAAGTTCTTTGCATACATGGATCTAAAATGTATTTTGTGCATGGCTGCTTTCCACTCCTTTTCTGAAATGTTAAGTAAAAGATTCTTTCCCCATTGTGCCCTGGGATCTTTGAAAGGAAGGAACTTTAAAACATTTTTATAAGTTGTGGAGATGCTATTTGAGTCTTTAAGGCTGATCAGTATTTCTTCTGTAACAGAAGTAGGTAAAATAGGAGGAAAATTGGGCAGATTCAGTTTAGCAAAGTTTCTTTCTTGAAAGTAGTGGAAAAAATGTGGTGATGAAAAGTTAAATTTGAAGCTTAATTGCTCATAGGATCTAAAAACATTGTTATATGTTTCACTTTCTAATGTTTGTGCATCACTGTTGTGCTGTCGTGTCATGAAAGGTCAGACCTACTTATTTTGCAGCTTATAACCCTTTTTTCAGTGTTCAAAGTAGAGTGCTCCCAAGCTCTGGAAGTCTAAGGTTGCACTGTCTTCCCTGTCACTTGCTTTTAGTCAACCACTTTTCAATTGCCTTCACAACTAAATGGAGGAGTGACACAATTGCACACCACAATCCACTCAGCCTAATGACATAATCAACTAATCAATGAAAGTGATTAATTGCCAACACTTCTAATAAATGAGATTAACCAATTAAGATGATTAGTTGTTGCAGCCTTAGTTTTGTTCCTATTTGTTATTTTTATACCTTTGCATTCTTAGTCAAATTATTTGCTAATTTTTCTGTGTCCATTTTTATAATATGAGTTTTATTTAAGGCAAATAGGTGCATTGTCTTGTTTTGTTCCCTAAAGTCCCCAAGTGAGGTGCAACCTCTTTGCAGGTTAAATCCATGACTTTTTTAAGAAGGAAAAGTCACCACTATGGTATTAATATAACAAGATAATGGTTTTCTCTGGTGTGTCAAATAAAAAAAAACTCCTAATGTTATTTTTATATCGTTCAAATTTGAATGAAGTTTAACCTAAGGAAAAAGCTGTAAATGATGAATTCCTAGACAAAGAAAAACAATGAACTGAAGGTTCTTTGAGACTCCATAAAAACAAAAAAACTACATTCTATCCAAATGAAAATTGTTATTTAAGATTTAAAATTTTACAATTAATTAAAAAAAATCTGTGTTGAAGGTATTGGAACACTAAAGTCTATTCAAGTTGTTCATGACAATTCAGGTTAGCAACTAGCATTCACATTTTATATGAGACAGTGGGTCTTTCATAAGGCTTCTGAGTGGATACAACTGTATACTAATGAACAAATTAATATGTATTTATGTTATGTGTTCCCAACCTTCTATATTCTCTCATTTTGTTTGTGTAATGTATGTGTTGTGTTTAAAAACTTTCATGGTCATATTTCATACTGTTAGTTTTCTTTGATGGTGTGTTTTTATTGATCTGGCAGTATAGCTGAAGCCCTTTAAAAATAAAATCCTTTTAATTGTAATTCTATTTGGTATAATTTGTTACTCAGCAATTTTATTTAATCGTTTGTGGTAAGGGAAGGCACAGTGTTTGCTCTAGCACTGCTACCACACAGTAAGGAGGCTGGGGTTTATATCCCATGTGCTTACTGCACAAAGTTAGCACGCTTTCTCCTTCCTTGCATGGTTTTCCTCTGTGGTTTCATCTCACAGTCCAAAGACATGCAGTGTAGGTTAATTGCTGTTGCTAAATTGTCCCGTGTGTATGTTCACCCTGTGATGGACTGGTGTGCTGTCCAGGTATTGTTTTCCCTTATGTTCAAGTATTGCTAGAATTTGCTCCAGCTGCCATGCAACCTTGTCCTTGATTAGCAGGTTGCTGCTTAATGTGAAAGTATGCAAAAAACTAAATTTTGTTCATTTTACGTTCAGTAATTTGGAATATTCCACGTCCCAAGAGCCAGTTTCTGTAGCCAAGGATCAGACCGCCAAGGTCCCCGCCTTCGGCCACCACCCAACTCACACTGCACCCAACCTCCTTGGCCCCTCCCATAGGTGGTGAGCCCATGGGGAGGAGGACCCACGTTACCTCTTCGGGCTGTGCCCGGCCGAGCCCCATGGGTGCAGGCCCGGCCACCAGGCGCTCGCCATCGAGCCCCACCTCCAGGCCTGGCTCCAGAAGGGGGCCCCGGTGACCCGCGTCCGGGCAAGGGAAAACGTCGTCCAAAGGTTTCACTCATCATTGGAGGTTTGTTGAACCGCTCTTTGTCTCATCCCTTACCTAGGACCAGTTTGCCTTGGGTGGCCCTACCAGGGGCATAAAGCCCCGGACAACATAGCTCCTAGGATCATTGGGATACGCAAACCCCTCCACCACGATAAGGTGACGGTTCAAGGAGGAGCGAATACAAGCGGCTGAAATGAGTTTCCTCCTCAGGGTGTCTGGGCTTTCCCTTAAAGATAGGGTGAGAAGCTCAGTCATCCGGGAGGGGCTCAGAGTAGAGCCGCTGCTCCTCCACATTGAGAGGAGTCAGATGAGGTGGCTCGGGCATCTGATCAGGATGCCTCCTGGACGCCTCCCTGGTGAGGTGTTCCGGGCACGTCCAACCGGGAGGAGGCCCCGGGGAAGACCCAGGACACGCTGGAGGGACTATGTCTCCCGGCTGGCCTGGGAAGCTGGGATTCTCCCGGAAGAGCTGGATGAAGTGGCCGGGGAGAGGGAAGTCTGGGCCTCTCTGCTTAAGCTGCTACCCCCGCGACCCGACCTCGGATAAGCGGAAGAGAATGGATGGATGGATGGATGGTAATTTGGAATAACAAAGCTATTTGTTATCAACTGAAATAGGTTCAAATAACTTAAATAAGTTACATTAACTTAATTTTACTGCTGTTAGAGTAACTTATTTGGCTGTTGTTAGATAGAGAGGCTAGGAGGAAACTTGGCTTTTTACAGAAGTTCTTGAAAAAAATAATTACATACATACATTACACAGTACATAAATGCATAGATATATAAATAAATTTATATTCACACACACTATGGTTTGAATACATACCAGAATGAGGTTATATGCAGACATACTGTATTGCTCTTGGTATAAAGGAGCCCCAGTTGCTTTTATTGACACACTTCTGCTGAATAATTCATCGGCTGATAGTACTTAGTGTGTCAGAGAAAGGATGTGCAGCATTGTTCATAATGGCACTCAGTTTTATTTTAAGCAAATCCCATATCTTCTCATATACCATAGATCCCTTATTTTAAGTAAATAGGTTTACTTAATGGAGCAAAGGCATCAGTATGCATGAGCTCTGCACAGTAGCTTGCCATACATAAGGCTTACATCCGCACGACACACAGATGTTCAAGTTAAAATAGAAAACCGCCCAGAGCGTGTAGCAGCACACTCCATGAACGCATCAGCATCTAACTTGAGAAGTGAGTGGAGTAGACGGGGTGGTGGATTGGCTGGATAATCTTGCCAGTTATATTTAAGAAGATGTTGACCAACAGGTAGCATTTGTTTTTGTTTTCTTGACTTTCTCTCGTTCATATATATCATATATATATACTGTATATATAAATATTTGGTTTTGGAATAATTTTCTTTTGGGGTTAGTGCAGTTGTTTTTCTTTATGTACAGTATATGCACACACACTTGATTTTTCTTGTAAATGTTTTTCTTCTTTGAGGAGCTTCCTGAGCCAGTTTTGAAGAAGGAAGACTGACTTTATTTTTTTTTTATATGTGTGTAGTTTTTATAAAGAGGACTATTGGAGTGCACTGTACCTATTGTAAAAATATGCTATTTTTATGTTTTGCTTTTGTCCTTTTTATTTCTTTTTACTTTTTGCTGGAGTGTCAATGCTGAAAGACTGTGAATCAAAGCCTGCCTGACACGGCTTTGCATTTGTACAGCACTCTTGTATCTTTCACTGATTTTGGTCTGTATCTCTTCTTTCTTCTTATTCCGTTTAGCTCAGATATCCAGAGTGTAGGTTGGAGCCACTTTCCCTTTACACGAGATATCACAGTGTATCTTTATATTTTACTAGTTAATATTATTTAGATTGTATTTGCATTGTCATAGTGTGTTACTCTGAACATTTCATGTAAGTGGCACTATATGAAACAGAGACTGATTTATTGAATCAAAATGCAAATGCAAAGGCAAATGCATTTTCCATGAAGATGATACCAGGCCCTTAAGTGTCATAATGCAAAAAATGCATAGTGCAAAATTAAGTGGCACTGTAACACTCATTTGAATGCTGCTTTATTTTTAAAGTCATTACCAATATTTTATGTTATTTGTTAACACTTTCACAACATAATCTTATTATACTACTGCCTTCCACTTATTTTCTCCCCATCTATTAAAAGAGCCATTGTTTCGATCAGCTGTGTACGTGCTTCTTTTCCTTATTGACAAACAGCACATGCTAAGTGGGAGCCACGGCTTCAAAACTCAGGCAATGGCTACAGTCTACATTACAAAACTCAAAGGTGCACTCCTGACTTGAATCACAGCCAAAGTTGAGCAGTGTGCCTGCATTTGTTTTCTTAGCTAGTTGTTAACTTGTTAATGGTGTGGAATCTAAACTAGTCTTCTTCATATATGATTGGGTGAGCTTCTGGCCACAGCTGGGTTAGTGCTGCGGCTTGTGTAATTACAAGTACATAATACTTGGTGAACTGGAGCTATATAACAAAATAAAATGTAACACACATGAAAACAAAGAAACCTTTTTTTGCTGCTGAAAACATTTTGGATATACCTGAGGGACCAGAGTGGTTAGCATTCCCACTTTCCTCCAATATTCCAAGTTAAACTCAGTCCTGTAAGATTATGGGTAGCACCTCAGCCATCAAATTACCACCCCTTTGGTACACCCTTGCCTGTCTTTTACTTTTTCTCATGTGCTTATGCGGGTTATTTAAGTTATGGTTTAAAGACCACTCAAAATGTTTTAAAGCTAGAATATATTGCCATGTCCAGCTGTCACAAAATATAAACATATGCCCCTTTTAAAGATGTAATGTTGTGGTTTAATATGGCCACTGGCACTTTTCACCTGATAATTCCTGAACGACTAATGTGGAGGAAAAAAGCTTGTAACAGCACTAAAAATTGTAAAACCTTTGGTTGTGCCTAGATCATCAGGAAGGGAAGAATTGTCCTCTGATACACACTTAAAAACTCTTCTGAATCCTCATTTAAAACTTGATTTCCAAATCTCCCTTTTGGGTCTTGTATGAGACAACAAATTATTGGAAATGTATTATCATAATTGTTTTCCCATTCTTTTACAGCAATATGTACAGGTAAATAGAATTATAGCCTTTCATTAGTGGGCCAAACACCGCAGTTTAAATCACTGTCACAAATTAATATTTAAATCTGTGACAATAGTGTATTTTTGTTTTTCAGAAAGAATAAACATATCTGACAAACAAGTGTTTATACCAAAAAAGCAATAAAAAAATAAATAATAGCTAATGTCACACAATAGTTAGGATGTAATTCATAGGGGAATATTCCCCAAGTGGTTTGTACTGAACATGGTAATTGCTTCTGAGATGCCCACACTTGAGATCAGTAGTTGCTATTATACATCTTCACCTCTTTCATGTGACTTACTAAAATAGCTATTTTTTCATTTTCTATAGAAATTACATGTACCAGTATGCTTAATCCTGAAACAACTTATCTCTTTGTTATGTAAAAAGTATTAATTTAGTTTGAAACACATGGCATACTTGCCATCTTTTTTCCTACCAGTTAATTATTTTTGTTTTATTGCTTTTTTGTTTTTTGAATCCAAACTTTAATCTGAAACTTGGCAGTTCATACACCACTGTTGGTAAATTTGAAGAATAACTGCAATTCAGTTTAATTCATTGAAATTCAAACTTGAATGAAAACATAATTAATAGTAATATGTACAGTATGTATAAAAAACACCTATTCATTATATAGTATTTAAAATCTTTCAGGGAGTGTGACTGTTTTACAGTAGTCGGGAGCTCAGTACTCTCATGAGAGCATTAAGTGTAAACTGTAAAAAACTGTGTACAGTCTGGCAATTTATTGCACGGTACACATATGCATACTCAGTTAAGCTCACTAAGGTTATGGAAATAACCTGGAAAACCTATTGAAATTCCACATTAGTACAACAACAACAACATTTATTTATATAGCACATTTTCATACAAAAAAGTAGCTCAAAGTGCTTTACATAATGAAGAAAAATAAAAGACAAAATAAGAAATTAAAATAAGACAACATTAGCTAACATAGAAAAAGAGTAAGGTCCGATGGCCAGGGAGGACAGAAAAAACAAAAAAAAAAAACTCCAGATGGCAGAAAAAAAAAATAAAATCTGCAGGGGTTCCAGGCCATGAGACCGTCCAGTCCCATCTGGGCATTCTATCTAACATAAATGAAATAGTCCTCTTTGTATTTAAGGTTCTCACGGATGATGATGGTCATGCAGACTTCTGGCTTTTAATCCATCACTGTTGGACATCAAGGTGCTTTGAGTAGATGGTGGTGGTGCAAGCCACCACCAAAAGGACACCGGAAAATAAAAACAAAAGAGAGAGTAGGGGTTAGTACAGATTTTAGAGCCACCATCAATAGTTATTATAATGAATTGGATACACAGAGTATCAGGATTAAATTACAGTGAAGTTATGAGAAGGCCATGTTAAAGTAATGTGTTTTCAGTAGTGTTTTAAAGTGCTCTACTGTATTAGCCTGGCGAATTCCTATTGGCAGGCTATTCCAGATTTTAGGTACATAACAGCAGAAGGCCGCTTCACCACTTCTTTTAAGTTTTGCTCTTGGAATTCTAAGGAGACACTCATTTGAGGATCTGAGGTTACGATTTGGAATATAAAACGTCAGACATTCCGATATATAAAATGGGGCGAGATTATTTAAGGCTTTATAAACCATAAGCAGAATTTTAAAGTCAATCCTGAATGACACAGGTAACCAGTGTAGTGACATCAAAACTGGAGAAATGTGCTCGGATTTCCTTTTCCTGGTTAGGATTCTAGCAGCTGCATTCTGCACTAGTTTTATGTCTTTTTTGGATATTCCTGAGAGGATTGCATTACAGTAATCTAGTCGACTGAAAACAAACGCGTGAACTAATTTCTCAGCATCTTTCAGTGATAAAAGAGGTCTAACTTTACTTATGTTTCTTAAGTGAAAAAATGCTGTCCTAATGATCTGATTAATATGTGATTTAAAATTCAGTTACCCCTAAGTTTTTTTACCTCAATCTTGACTTTTAATCCTAATGTATCCAGTGAAATCACTAAGATTTCAAATATTATGATTTGTAACAAGGTGCCAAAAATTTCTGGTCTTTCAGGCTTTCATCTCTAAGAAGCTTTTCGAGATGCACATTTGTATTGTGTTTGGTTCCTTCTGATTGGTAACTTTTTTCTTTCTTAAATATCAGTATTCTAACTCTATTATTCAAAGCCAGATATGTGTGAGTTTGTTGTCTTGTTTTATTGTGGAAGATATTTGATAACCTATAGGAAGTATCTGGATGAGATATTGGGACAGCTTAGCTGTTAGCTAAACACACACGCTTGATGGACTGAATGGTCTGCTTTCATTTATAAATTTTTTTTTGTTCTAATTCTTACCATCCTTTCAGGATATACAGCTCACAGATGTAAGGTAGTTGCACCCAGAATTACAATCGACTACCTTCTGACAGTATAGCTGCTTCATATGTCACCCAGGCATGATTGTCACAAGCCTACTTTCAAGAATGTCTCCTCACAGTCCTGAATGACCTAGCTGAGAAAGGAACATATTTCCCTGCCCACAGTGGTAGATTAGAGCATAATTTGCAAGCAGGAAAGCCTGCTTAGTAAGTTTCCATTTTTAAGCATAACTATAATATCATTAAAATAACAAATGCCATAAATGAAAGCAAACAGACTGTGGTAATTCACACCATACAACCTGGATTGTCCTGTAATTCTTTAAGCAGAAAAAGTTCATCCAATATGTATGATGGTGTCCAGGTGGCACTTGTCTTGTTGCTTGAAGTCTTGGCAATAACTCAAAGCATTTTCAGTTAGGCTCCCCATCCTCTCTGATCAGCTCATTTGTCTGATCCTCTATAGCTAAATTAGGGTATGGTCCTCTTTCAATGGCAATTTTGCCTTTATCCAGGACCCATGAATTAAAAAATTCTTTTACCAAAATTAGCTGCTGTTGTAGCTCATGCTTCTTACATCAAAAGCAGGGACGCTACAGTGCAGTGTACAGTTTATAAGTTAGAATCGGCTTAAGAAACTGTAAACAGCATACAGTCAATTCCTGTTACTCGGACCACATCGGGACGTGATCATTTTGGTCCTAATAACCGGCTGGTTCGATTACATGAACATGCCCTATACTTATGCAACCAAGACGGGACGTGCTATAAGTAACATATTAAAATGTCATTCTGACTTTTATTGTGCTGCACACGCGTATGGCGAACGTACAAACAAGAACTACATACATGTACATGTACGGTTGCTTACAACTTTGTTTATTGAAAAAGAAATCTACAAATTCTTTGAAACGATCTACATGCCACTCAGCATGTGAAGCACAATAAAAAAGGTTACATTACCAAATTCCAGTCAACGTTTGAAGAACTTGTCTAGTGTAATCTGACACATTCTGTTGACACACTGCACTTGAACAAAATCACCACAAACATCTAACCCATCAATGGGACTGCCTTCATTTCCCTCCTGCATGAAATAGCAGCGCAAAGTTTCAATGCATTTCCTGGCATCCTGTATTGCCATTTGCACTAAATCATTAGGGTCATCATCATCACTTTCCTGGTCTTCCGTTTTACGCTTACATCAGCTTTCCATGGGTGACCTGTGGCTTCTTTTTCTTATTCTCTGTCACGTTCTTTGGTCCGATTAAACGGAATTTTGGTCCAAATAAGCGAACAATATTAGGCTTATTTAATATGATCTGTTTCGGTTCTTTAGGATTCGGTCCGAATAAGCGGCTGGTCCGATTAACCGGTGGTCCAATTAACCGGAATCGACTGTATTTGCTTTGTAATACCAGTTCTGCTTATACATTACATTTAAACTGAATCTTATCTCTTATCAGCAAAAACATGCACAGCTAATCAGTACTTTACACTGAGTGACACCTTTCACTTAAACTAGTTATTAGTTTGTTTTTTTTAATACTGTTACGCTTCAGCAGATATTTGTTCTCAGACTTACATTTATTTTTGCTTTTATATTTTTATACATTTTTCATGTGTTTTTTATTTATTTTTTAATATTGCTATTTTTGTACTTCATTTACATTTGTCTATGTCCTTTCTATTCTGTGGATGGATCTGCAAAAGGCATGGCCAGAATTATGTCACTACCAAGTGTCACCCTCAGGCTGGGGAGTAGGTCACTCAGAGATTCAATGTGATCATTATGGAGAGCATTTAATCTTGTGAGCACTGGGTAATTGACATTTTGCATCTTGTTTTTGGATTTTATCTTTTGGTAGCGATTGAGCCCTTTTTGTATGTTTTTGCCTTTTTTTCTTTTATTTGTTTAATAAATTATTTGAATTTAAAGAATATTGTTTTGCCATCCCTCATTAAGCCGGAGGTTTTACAGTTTCCCTCATCCTTGAATTGCATTTGTGTGTATCTGGGAAATTTAAAGCATATTTTTCAACTTTCTTAGCCTGAACTCCATTTTGAACCCTTGTAGGCCTTGAAGCCTACCTTTTAAATTTAGGGTCAGGCTGCCTTGTATGAGGCCTGTTTGTGAGGTCAAACTCAGTGAAGTCCTGGGGGGTATTTTCTGTACGTCGCTTAAATCATCCGAGATCAGATGCCTCATCTTGGATGAGTTAACTCCGGTGAAACTCATCTGGGATAAGTCAGTTTTTCAAACACAGCTGTGTAGTAGATTAGTCTAGCTGGATCTAATCATCCGAGATAATTGCACACGCCCGCGCTAATTGAAAAGCCCATATATATTGAGTGTAGAAAACATGATCAGCAAGTCTTTGATAGGCTGCAACAAAATGGCGAAAGAACGGGTGTATTGACCTTTTACTCAAACAATATGAAGAATTTCAAGATTTAATATGCACAAGGGGTAACACTGCAAAACCAGCCCAAACCAGAAAAGACGGCTGGCAAAAAGTGGCCGACAAATTAAACGTGTAAGTAGTATGCATTGTACTTACTGAATGCAGCGTTTCATTTCCTATGTGTCAGATTAATTATTATTTAATATGCAATAATTTCAGATCAAACATGAGCACAAGGAGAACATGGGAACAGGTTAAAGTGAAGTACAAGAATATACTTCAAACTGGTAAATATTGGTATATAACTATTTAAAGAATTGTTGACATAAAGAATCAGATATAATTTAAAAAACATTAATTTTAAAGCTAATAAGAAGGCAGACAAATAAAAAACAGGTGGAGGTCCATGCGATCCAGACCTAACCCCTGCAGAAGAGTTGGCTTTCCAGCAAAATGCCCATCACCCTGTTTCTGAGGGCATTTCAGGGGGAAGCTCCTCCTCAGAACCAGTGGCAGGATGCAGTGGTCACTTCATTTCAGGTAAAGGATGGTCATTGCATATATTTGTCCTCAATGTGTGCCATAGGTATGTTCCATATAGCCCTCTTTTTTGTTGGGTCAGTTGCAGGGAATGTCATATCTCTACTGTTGAACCTGTGTCTGACCAATGAGATATTGATGAAGGTCAAATATTTAATGAAGGCACTGTGTCTGATTATTCATCAGGAGGAGAGGTAAATTTTCCAAATGTTTGATCAAACTCCACTCTGATCAGTCCCATGTGCCCCAATCACATTTGGAAATCCTGGGTAATGAGAATGTTAGGATGATTGTGAGATTCTTTATGGTACTGTGGGTGTTTCCGCCTGTGTATTACCTACCATGAAATGCCTCTTTTATTGTCTGCACAGGCAGGTGTCCAGGAAACACTATTAAAACCCAAAGGGCCAAACAGACTTTACGAATTGCCTAGCAAACTGCACTTTTAGATAGATTTTCTGCATTGCCTACAGTATATAAAGTGCCGCTTGCAAAAAACCTTAAAGCAATACATACTGTCTGTGTGGTTGTGAGAGCCCGACTTTGCATAATTTGACTTTGAATATAAGGTGATAATAAATCTTTGATGTACAATATTCCCCCTCGGCTAAAGCGGTATCTTTCGAAAAGAATTTCCTCTGGGAGCAATATATGAAATTCTCTTCTTATAATTAGTGCGCACCGATATCAATTGGTGGCTCATTCATGAACGGCGAAGCCATGACTGAATGAATTCCATGCACGGACACTGATTAAGTGTGTGGGCTAATCCTTGTTTACATAGAACAAGCCTGCTCCAAACAGGTTTGAGGATTTGGATGTGCTGCTATGACAACACATCCAGCAAGAGTTTCAAAAAACCGACAGATCCAGGATCATGCCAATTCGTCAACAATTACATCCGACTAAACGAGTAATCCATGTACGAAAAGTACCCCCCAGGTCTGTCTGCAACTTCATTACAAATATAAAAGCAAATACAAACAAGGTAAATTTTGCTTATAATATATCAGGCTCTTCTAACAAAAGAAAAGTCCTTAATTTACCATTTAAATCACACTTGTAAACATGACAACAAAGTTCTGCTCCTTCCTTCTATATGCCCCAAGCGTGTGAAAAACTAAAGACTATACAGATTAAACAGAGAAAGTTCATTTACACAGAGTAAGGTACATTTGTAAAAATGTTACACATAAAAAATGTTTAAATGGCATTCAGATTTATTAATCAAACATGTTTGTAGTATGCCAATCAATAGTACAAAACAGTATCAAACAATGGAAACTTAAAGGTAAAAATAATCCATAACAGATAGCAAAAATAGTTCCAGGGACAGGTACAGTTACAGGCTCAGAAGCTGTATGAATCTGCGAAAAAAAAAACACATCTAAAAAAGACTGTAACAGAACAGAATAAACTGATAGATTATGGGTCAAGCTAGCAAATAGTTAGTATTATATATGTTGTGGTAATGTCAGTGTTGTTTCAGTTAGCTGGAGGGACATTTGAAACCCAAGAATATAGGGACCGCAAAATAAAACTAAAAGGCAACAGGAGGAACATCAGCACAATTTGCTTAAACAAAAGAATATAAGAAGTTTGACTTTTACATACAGACCTTTCAGTCCATCAAGCATGTTCAGTTTGCTAATAGTTTTTTTCTGCTTAGATGGAAAGTTGGTGTGTTTCAGAGGACAGTTTAAATATTAATAAAGACTAGCTAAAATGCTAGACAAATGAATGGTTGGAGGGACTGGCCAAAGATTTATAACCAGTGGATCTATAATATTGAAAAGTCTAAAACAAAATACTTAGAGTAATCCATTAAGGCCATTAACTAGCAAACCGTTTTCCTAACTGTACTTTACGTTTTGTGGCCTTCGTTTTAAGATCCAAAGAAATAGTCAAAAAGACAGGATGTCCATTCCAAAATGTATTTATCTTGCTTCAAGGCTTGATTTTATCAGTGTAAGGCTGCTATGAAGTCATTCAATTACAAATGGGCCATATTGAATCCCTGCAAAGAATGGTGGTTTGAAAGAGATGAAGACAACAAAATAAAAATGTTTAAAAAAAGTTGTATAGATGTGTTAGTTACAGTAATTTACTGAAAAACAACTGAACCATAAAGCAACTACCTTGGAAAAACAGTTTAAATTTATACATTTAAATTTATCTATTATGGCTTAAATTCTTCCTGTTTTCTTTAGGGTGGTCCAGTAAGCCAAGTTTCTACAATTTGTACAAAAACTTTTTTTACAAGAATGCTGAAAAATGCAGAAACACAAAATATGTTAACAATGAGAGACAAAAAAGTACATCTAAAATATTACAGAGAGCATTTGGTTACAATTACCTTCTAACCAGGAGCTAAAACACTCCAAATAAAACATGTTAATACCTCATGGGGCTATTGTTTCTACCAAAAACTGAAGAGCCGTGAATTTGGAGATTTCAAATGTTAAAGCTGTCACTAATTTCTCTGATAGTAAACAAATACAAAACAAAATTTTACATGAGGATATTTTACAAACTGGCATTTAGACTACAATGCTATGTAAAGAAGTTTGATGTCTTGGAGAAAACAAATTAAAATTAAATGTGAAATGACAAATAACCTTAAAATTTCTTTTTAGTGCAATGCAGTTTTGCATAGTCGCTTATATAAAGCTTATTGAAGATTACTACTTTCACTGAAAATTCACTTTGAAGAAGACGTCTATTTTTTTCAAAATTTTGATGTTTTTATTAAAGACACATTTTTATCCCTTTCAGAAAACCATTTTCCTGAACATTGTTGTTAATTAAGACAATTTTATGCTATCTTTAAAGAACAGGCAGACCTGAACTGTGCTGATTATGGACTCTGAATTACTTTTTAGTATTGTTAATGACATGGCATCGGACATGCTACCGTTCTGGGAAAATGTGCAGCATTTGGCTTGTCTAAATGAGACAGCAAAATACCATCCTTTCATTCAGGTCAGTGAGACTATATACTCATTAGCTCACACAAAGTACTGCTCAATTGGCAGTCCCTAGTGCTGTCACTAAAAGAGGCACCATGAGGACAATTTCTCATATGAGAAGATAACAGTAATATGCATTGGGAAATGTGGAGATTTATTAAACTTGTTAAATTAGTGGCATACTGTTTAGTGCTGACACTTTATCACTCCTCCATCAGTCTCAGGATGTTACACTGTTAGTGTTACACTTCCACTAACATCCTGCTTTATTTTCAGTGTTTCATTTTTGCTTTACAGCATCTTATACAATTTACTGTACAACACAATACAGTTTAGTATACTGCACAGGATGTGTAGTCCTCAGATGTGGTAGACATTTGTTTTGTTGCTTTTACTCAGTTCTTCTTTTAAGCACAGTCCACAACTGGCAGTACTGAAATCAGCATTCTCTTTGTATTCATTCGGTTTAAAAATGAAAAGATGCAAAGTAGGTGACATGGCATTTTTTTTTTTGGTCACGATTAATCCATTCTTTTCTGTTGTTTTTGACTGTGTCGTTATCATGGAATTTTTTCTCGTGCGTGTGTATTTCCCAGTTTCAGATTCAGAATTACATCTTTTGTTTCTAATCTGCCTAAGGTAATTTTGAAGGTCACTGTGCGGTTGTTAAATAAATATAAAGCCTGAATTTCAAATGTAGATTATTATATGAAAGCAAAATATCTAATCATTAGATAATAATTAATATCAGTCCAACCCCAGATTGGAGAAGTTGGTTTGCCATATAAATAAACTTTTTATTTCCTTTTTATTTTAATTTTTACATATATTCTGCTATATTTTAGGCTGTTACTAAACAATAAAGGATCAAATTCTTTCAAGTTTAAGAAGAGGAATAGTAAGTTACTTTGTATTCAGATGTATTCCTTTGTAATAAATGTGTTTTGACTTGGAATTTCACAAATATATTTTAACATAATAACATTATTATGTGGTTTGAAACACAAAATGATATTGTGTTACTTCACATATTATTCTACTAAGAGAAGGCTTTAATATGTATCATTACCTAACTTTTAATTTGGGAAGTAAATGAAATGCCAAACAATCACTTCTTTCTAGCCATACTATGCCTTGACAATAAAGCGTGAATGGCCATCCAGCATGTTGAATTATCTTTATAATAACTTTAACATTAAGTTGCGGTCATGTGGAACCTGAAGGAGAGTGTGGGCTGGTGAGTTAGACTTTTTCTATTGTTTATATTTTAGGCCACAAAACTAAATACATCTGTACATGCTATGTTACCATTCACCTAAAAAAGCATTTTCTATTAATTACAGGCTACCAAGAATACAAGTATAAACATTTCAGGAAATACAAAAAGCTGTTGTTTTCCTGAAATTAATAGTTTATGTAAGAGAGAAAGGTGGACTTTTGTGATTTCCAGGAAGTCTTTTGAATTTAACAATCTTTGTGAAACTCAATTTGTTCAGTACTTTTTTGTTTCATTATTTTTGACCACTTTTGTGGAAGAAATCAGAGTATTTATATGCTAGAGTTTGTTGCAGTGTACAGTTACACTCTGTTTAAGTCATTCTGTAGAAGTGAAATTAAAAATGCAACCTAGAAGGTAATATATTCTGTACAGATCAAAAATACCAAATATAGTACATGCAAATTTTAATTAAAAATCTTCTGAAGGTCTGTTACTCAAGCAGTGGACTCTTATTGTGTTAAGGACTGGGTTCTGTTTTACACTTTCTGCTGTTGAGTTAGACTCCAGCTCCTTGTGACCCTAGAAGTTTTATTTATTGCTGTGTTATAATCACCTGGCATACTGTTGATTCATAAGTACAATATTTAACTGCTTGTTATAAGAAGAATTTTGGATTAAACAGGCCATTTTAACCACCATAGCGTGTTCATAATTCTTCAACGAACCTGCAAAATATCATCTAGATGAGAATTGAAAGTCCTCAAGATACAATTATCCATCACGCTATGTGGTAATTTATATCATTTATCTATGGTTCGCTGTGTGAAGAAAAACTTTCTAACTCTTACATACACTATGGAGGAAAGCATACAAAGTGAACATCAACTGAAAAATGAAACGTTAGAATGGTAAGTTACATAGGTGTGCATCAGATTACCGGGAAGGGTAATAGAAACCAATCTACAAAGTTCAAAATGAGTAAAATTCAACATCAAAGCGAAAGCAAACTTTCAAACCAAAAAGCCATTCAAGAAATTAAACATTAAAATTAACATGAATAGCTTAACAGACAATACAGAAAATCGTGGCTTGCCAAAAACTTTAAACAAGATGATGATTTTATATTAAAATGTGAGCTAAAATAATAAACAAAACAATAAAACATAAAACTACAGGTTCTTAAATGAATTATTACAATAACATTTGTGTGAAATTTATTCTTAATCAGCTTCTGTCTGTGCCCCATATATTGCTGATAAACACATTTTAAGTTAAAAGTTTAAATCCACTTCAATAGTTTGCTGCATAATTTGGAGCACTACTTTCATGTCCACTTTAAATCTCTGCTTGCTTAAACTGAAAAGATTCAGTCTTTCAGTTTTTTCTCATAGCTCACATCCCACAGTCTCAGATCAGTCCAGTTACTCTAGACTTTCAGTAGTACTGGCATTAGTTGTTTTTTTTTTTTAATGGAGATCAGAGCCACACACTCAGTATTCTAGATAAGATCTTAATTGTGTATTGTGTAGTGTAATAAGAGGAGACCAGAGACGTAGAAAGGTTTGGGGCAGCCACCCGTTTAATGCGGTTTCCCGGCTGCAAAAGTCTTTGAGGAATTTTTAAACAGTTGTTACACAACAGAGTCCAAAACAGAACTGCCTGCCTAAGCAAAGGCAGTGAGCTTTATAGCACAGAGGGCGGAAATGATGTCGTCCTCTGGGCCGGAACTGGAAGTGACATCATCCTTGGGGCTGGAACAGGAAGTGACCTCATTCTTGGGGCCGGAACCGGAAGTGATGTGTCCTTCCTGGAAATGGCGGCTCCTGGTGGGATTTTCCGGGTAAGACCTGCAGAGAACTCAGAAAGAGCGTCAGTGCACCCCGCCCCCCCCCGGGCAGATGTATAAACAGTATTTTCTAAGCCCTTCAGCTGCTTCCCATGCACACGTGTGTGACAGTAGCTTATGAATAACATCCACTGACGTGTACTCAACACATCATCCTACGTAATCTAAAATCCTATTACCCTTCTTAATCAATTTTGTACTGTATAATGTCTGAATGTGGGCAGTGGCAGGTTCATTATAATGCCTAAGTCTTTCTCATAGGGTGTACAAATGTGTTTTGCAAAATTTGCAGCTTCATTTTTTGTGGTTTCACATTGTTTTTAAATTATTGTGCAGAGTGATCAGATGCATATTAATTAATTGAAAAGAGCTTTATTAGCATAAAACATTATCTTTATCACAAAAACCCATTTTCACTTATTTTGGACCTGGCACAACATGATCTGCTAAAAGTGTCCAGCAAGCGTCTCCTCCTGAGTCAGCTACAGAATCTTGTGGCCACCAGTGCAGAGCTTGTTCACTATTGGCAAACGGTTGGGTGTGAGTAAATCTGCACACACAGTGAGGCAAAGACTTTTGGGCAATGGCCTTGTGCCAAAAAGGGCAGCAAAGAAGCTACTTCTTTCAAAAACAGACTGAAAATACAAGGACTGGACAGTAGAAGACTGGTGCAAAGTTATTTTTCGGATGAATCCTCTTTCTGACTGTTTGGGACATCTGAAAAAAATCAATTGTCCGGAGAAGGAAAAGGTGAATGCTACCATGAGTCTTGTCTTGCGCCGGCAGTGAAGCATCTTGAGACAATCCATGTGTGGAGTTGTTTATCATCCAAGGGAGTGGGCTCACTCACAATTCTGCCCAGCATCACTGCCATAAATAAAAAATGGTATCAAAACTTCCTCCAAGAACATCTTCTCCAAACAATCCAGGCACAATTTGGTGATGATATATGTATTTTCCAGCATGATGGAGCACCATGTCACAAGGCAAAAGTGATAACAAAGTTGCTCTGAGATCATAACAAGTTTGGACCTGTGGGCAGGAAATTCCCCATATCTTAATTCCATTGATAACCTGAGGTAATTCTGAAAAAGTGCATGGAAGAGCAGAAGCCCACAAATCATGATCAACTCCAAACACTAAAAAGGCAAGAATGGATCACCATCTCTGTCAGGATTTGGCCCAGAAGCTGATATCCAGCATGCCAGAGCAAATTACAGTCGTTATGAAGAAGAAGGGTCCACACTTTAAATATTGACTCTTTATGCAATTTTGATATATTTACCAATAAAATCCTTTGTAAATTATAACATTTTAGAATTATTGTTCTTCAGTTTACCATAGAAACATGTACAAAAATAAGCTGAAAATGCTGAAGCAGGAAAGTTTGCAAAACACAACATTTATGTTACTGCCAAAACCTTTGGCCACTACTGTACAAGTTTCAGGCCTCACATACCTTATACATATCTCAAAACACAATCAGACAGGTAAGCCTTAGCAGCCATGGTTTTTTCATATAACTCTTGTAGAGTATGTACCAATAATAATTGTAACTTAACTAAACATTCATTCTCCTTTTTAACCCTGCCAATTCCCAAGCATGTTTGCGAGCAACTGGAGCCTATCCTGTGTGAAGTATAAAGAACACAGACAGAACACATTAAGGGTTGGCGGACCATCCCTGTATAGTGTCCACCACTCAGGCAGTGAAAACAGCACTGAGGTACCGGTCATAGCCGTATAAAGTGCACAACAGACCATGATCAGTTGACAGAGGGAGGTTTTATGGAGTCGGAACCGGAAGGATTGCAGATGTAGGGGAAATCAGGGTGATGTAAATGGAGTAGGTCAAAGGTGATTTCATCGTATGGAGCAGAAAGTTAGGACATCAGTGAGGGACCAGAAATTAAGTCATCACTGGAGGACTATAAGCTGGTGCAGAAGTGCGTTGGACTTTGTTTGATGGGAGGTTGTCTTCGGAATGTCCGTTTACGTCTTATTGGATCTCAGATCTTCGTGTTTTCTGGCAAGGAAGAGAGAAAGGCATTAATATGCTGTCCTGTACTTTTCAACCCATGTCTTTTCATGCTCTGTTGGGCACGTTGGCTTTCCCCTAATCACGACTGTGTGACACCTGATAACCATAGTTGCAAAGCAGGAGCCAATCCTAAAAGGCATAGAGTTTCAAGGTGAATTTCAAGGAGTCAGTGAATAAGCATCACTTATTTATGTTGTGTTCATGGTCAACAGCTTGCATAACTGAGCAAACATCATCACAAGTCATGAGTCCATTTTTTTCAAAGAATTTGTTAAATACTTCATGGCGGCTACAAAAAAAAAAAAAAGAAAGAAGATTCCAACTCTTTAATCTTGAACCTAAAAGATCAGCCTACTTCTAGGACACATTCAAACTGCAAACAATGTCTTTCAGGCCCTTTTTGCGTTAACATGAGAACATAAGAAAATAGACAAACGAGAGGAGACTATTCAGTCCATTGAACTTTTTTTTGTTTTGCTAATAGCTAAGCTGTCCCAATATTTCATCCCGATACTTCTTAAAGTTTGTCAGTGTTTCTGCTTCAGCCACATAACTCTATAAAGTTTGTTCCAGATACGCATAACTCTTTGAGTAAAGAAGTGCTTCCTGGCCTCCAAGCATATGTGATTCATATTTAGTCGAAATAATTTGGCTGCATCCACTTCATTAATGGCTTTGAGAACTTTAAAGGCCTGGATTAGGTCCCCACACAGCCTCCTCTGCTTGATTTAAATAGGTTTAATTCTCTGAGTCTGTCAGTTCAGGACATGTCCTTAAGTCCTGGGATAAAACAGATTGCTCATCTGTTGCTGTGTCTTTTTATAGTTTGGTGACTAGAACTGCACACAATACTTCAGCTGACGCAATATATTTTTTTGTTTCCATCAGGATGTTTCTAAAGGCGTCTTGTCATGGTGTACTATATATACTCTGAATGGCTTTAGCAAGCATACAATATGTAGATGGCAGTATGTGTGTTTTACAGTGATGATTTTTTTAAAGAAAGGTTTCAAAGATGTCAGGATAAGCTGTCAGTTTTTCATGATCATTCTTGGATTGCTTGACTGCATCCTTTTGTCATTTTTACTCCTCATTTCAAGATTTGTAGTTGCTTTAATCACCCACATGCTTGTTTTGTTTTGTGTATGTCTTTTCATTTCCATTCTCCTCAAATTGTTTATTATTGTTTTATCATTTATTATGTGAAGTTTTCAGGTGGGATTGAACGCACTGTTTCCAGGGTCTTTCTCTTTTCTTGTATGGCATGAGAAATGAAGAAGCGAGTCCTTGCAGGCTGCTATGTTGGGAACTTATTACCTTTAAACCTGTTGGTTATAGCGCTTGGATTTGGCAGAGTTTGTTCCACATGCTGTTTTAATCTGCTTGTCATTATAAATAGCACAGTTTCATAAGCTCAATTTTTTGTCTATTTATGCTGAACCAAACATGGACTATATTTTAAAAACAGGTGACCGAAAAGTGATTAAGGGCACCCACGTCATGATATCAGACAGGGGGAATTAAAGGTTTAATATTTTCAGAAGCCTCCCTGACCCCAAATGCAACTACACAGTTGAGTTCAAAAGCAAATATAGAGTTGGTAGTTGAACTGGGTGCAAAAGCTTAGGTTTGGAGAGAAAATGTGAGATGGAAGAGGAAGGTTAAAACTAGAAAGTATAGTGGTGCTTGAAAGGTTTGTCAATAACAGGATAACTCCATAACCAGACCCAGTAAGGTAACAAGGCTTAATCTTTGGTTTATCTATCTATCTATCTATTTTGTATACAAATGTATTTTCATCCCCCTTGAATATTCTTTTGTACATTTCTCATTATTCTTTAATAACATTTATGCTCAAGCTTCAATCAGATTAATCAAGACATGTAACATATTAAAAAGTATTAGTGATGCTGTGATGACTAGACAGCATGTACAACCATCTATCTATCCATCTTCCAAACTACTTCATCTTGAGTAGCATAGCATAGGGCACAAGGCAGGTACAATACTTGGACAAGGCACTAGTCCATCGCAGGGTGAAGACACACATGCACACACATACATGCTGAAAACCGAGGTTCGATCCCCGCGAGGGTTGCAGTGGAGTGTGCACGCCTGATGAGCCCACATAAGGACGAAACACATGTTGTGTACTCTTTGCATTATATGACAGTAAACTACGTAACATCTCTCTTCTCCCCCACTCAACCTTTGCTTTATTATGCTGTATATGAATAAAGTTTATGTTTCTTGAAAACCCTGAATGAATGTGCAACTGTGTGAACCAAGCCAAACAATATATGATCACACAGTTGCACATTCATTCAGGGTTTTAGCAACGTGCTCTGGAGTAAAACTCTGTCCCTGAGTTCCCTTGTCCTAATTTACAGCAGGGAGTGACACACAAGGCTTGACTGCTTCAAAGTTAATTTTAATTTTATCAAATCTTTCTTTTAAGGTGCTTATTTCAGCTTAACAGAGACCATAACCAGGAGAGAACCACCATCAGCCAAAAGCAAAAACCAACCACAACTTATCTCCATCTATATTCAAAACTCCACCCCTCAAACACCAACAACTCCACCCACATCCCACATTCAGTATAATCCCGATGTCCGGCTGCTATTTTAAGCTCTGATCCCAACACATGCAAAGTTTGAATGCTTCAACACTATATGCCTTTATTATGTAACATTTACAATGCTTCACAGCTTAGCATTAAACATAACACAAACGGACATCCCAAATTAAATTCTTAACCCCAATAATATTTTAAATCCTCCCCATACCAAAACTTCACCCACATCCCAACAGTGAAATTGACCTGGACATTAGGTTCCTCACTGTTTACATTCCTATAAAAACAGGCTGATAAAATGTAATTTAAGATATATTATTGATTTTCTATAAGCATACAGTACTCTGATACATACATTTGAATATTTTGTGCAGCATTTTAAAATCAGTTATTTTGTATGTCATGTAGACAAGCCCTAAAGATAAGTTGCCTTTGCAATCCTAACAATTCAAAGAAATCTTGTTTCATCCATCCATCTATTTTCTAACCCACTATATCCTAACTACAGGGTCACGGGGGTCTGCTGGAGCCAATCCCAGCCAACACAGGGCGCAACACAGGAAACAAACCCATGGCAGGGCGCCAGCCCACCGCAGGAAATCTTGTTTCAAGAGAAAAAATAATAAAATGTTAAAAGTAAGCAATAACATTTAAACTTAAAATGCCCACAAAATTTTTTTGCCTAGAATTGCCTTGAGGGATAATTTGCCCAGTTTCAATAAAAAGAAAAACTTGGCTAGAAGCTCACACTGTGTAGGCACTGAGAGGCTGAACAAAATAAGGCAATTTTTGAAAGCAGACAAGCTGTTAATGGTTACTAATGAAGGCTATTGTGAAAGTGATTGTCTTTTAATATGTGTGCAGTGCAGACTGACTTACCATTAAATTCATGTTTCAAAGAATATAGTTGGTTAGCAGTGTGGAATCAATGTGAGCATTCCATGTTAAAAATACTGGAAAAAAATGTTGGTTGCATGTTGCATGAATAGTTATTATAGAATTACAATGAATATTGTTAATATAAGGTTAATGTAATGAAAATTTCAACCACTTCCTCCCAGAAGATATATATTTCTTTATCTATGATATAAACTTTATGATTTCTTACAAGTGCAAAATAAAATTGACAAAACATCAATAAGGTTGGGTGCCACAGGCTACCGTGTTAAGTGATTTTGTCTTGGTAGAAGTAGTTGAAACATTGGCTATTTCGCAACACTTTTGTCTTCCTCTTGTGCTGGTGGTAAAATGATGGTTACCTCCTGGGGCAGTGCTGTTTACATTTTGGAAGGGACGGAAAAGACATGACAGGGGAGGCTTGAGTGAAATCATGGGTCATCATGTTCGCAGAGGTCTTCATGGCTGAGGTTGAAAGTGAAGAAAAGTTAGATAATGGGGTGACTCTTAACTCCTTCCCAGCGTATGTTTTATATCTCAGAGGACACAGACCCCACTCACACATGTAACAATATATTAAATACGTGATACAAATGTTAGATAGGTTATGGTCAGTGAATTGACTTAGCAAAAACAAGACTATGCAAAATTGAGAAAGATAAAGAAACAATAAAGATATGTAAAGCTGAAGAGAAGTTAAAACTGAGGCACTGGTAAGTGAAAATTATGTGTTTAAATACTATGATTAACTAGTGAGTATTGAATTAGAGTATATAAACATTACCTAATTGTTTTTATTCTATTAACAGAGGGTGATGGTACAAAAGGTTTACACTAAGAAATTATTGAAGAAATTCTGTTTCATTGATGAAGTGACTCTCATTAGTCTGTTTTATTGTAACTGTTAAGAGATTGAAATAAAGCATACATGTGGTTAGGCAATATTCATCCATCCATCCATTATTTAACCCACTCTATCCTAACTACAGGGTCACAGGGGTCTGCTGGAGCCAATCCCAGCCAACACAGGGCGCAAGGCAGGAACAAATCCCTGGGCAGGGTGCCAGACCAGTGCAGGGCACACACAAACTAGGGACAATTTAGGAATGCACCTAACCTGCATGTCTTTGGACTGTGGGAAGAAACACACGGGGAGAACATGCAAACTCCATGCAAGGAGGACCCAGGAAGCGAACCTGGGTCTCCTAACTGCGAGACAGCAGCGCTACCACTGTGCCACCGTGCCGCCCTAGGCAGTATTCAGAATACCACAATTCCAAATATTGCCTTTCTTCATTTATAGTCCATATGATGTGCTTTAATATACACTATCCTGTTAGCTTTTCTTTAATAACCTGTATACATTATTTGATTGTAAACTAGGTTAATTTCACTATGACTCTAAGTGTTTTCTTATATCTACATGAGTGAGACTTCATTTGCATTTACATATGCATGTAAATGTGATAAAAAAAGTACCAAATGCTGAAACCCTGTGTTGATTCTGGATAGTACAGCAACCCAAGTGGGGAAAAAATGGATGAAAATATTCCTATTACCACAATATTAGCCGGATTCCAAACACATTGCCTATGCCAGTGGAGATGTATTTGCAGAGTCAGGCTGCTGTATACTACATGTATTGGCTACACAAGAAATGCATTTAACCTGTCTCTGATAATCACCTGAGCTATACATATCAGTATATCAAATCCAAAAATGTATAGTCTAATAGAATCAGTTGAAAGGAAGCCATCACCGCAACTAGTGTAACACTGAAGAAAAGCTAGTCAGGTGGAACACTTAAGGATTTCTATGAGTTTGCTGCTCAAGGGGAAATTCACCTATACACTGAATGACGATATTTTATTTACCACACTGCTTCACAGTGATATAGCAGTATATATTTAAATTGCACACTAATAATAGAAATAAAAATACCAGTTTTAATGTGGGTAACAGTTAAATATGATTGCTCCTTTTATCTAATCTACACATATATTTAATTTATAATTAAGTAATTTACGTGTAAGACTATTTAGTGCTAGCAATACAAAGTGGAATTCCTTAATTTAACATTTTGGTGGAATGACGACCGATAGACTGCCATAACAGCAGTGATTTATAGGTTGGGAGAGAGAGAGGAACCTGATATGCTGAAAAAAAAATCCGGAAGGATGAGGCTGTTTGTGTTTTAATCACAGAGTCTTCTATCAACAGAGAAAGCGGACTCTATGATTTTAAGAATGTAAGGACAAAACACTGAGGACATGCTATGTTTAATAAGTAAAATGATGAGGTACAAAACTATTAATAAACATTAAAACATATACCTGATGTGAAAATAAAACATAAAATATTCAAATTACTTATTACCAGATGAAAAGAAAGTAAAAAGTTCTTGTTTTAATGGTACAAGTATGGAATTATAGTAATAACATCAAAGTAGCTAAAGCAAGAAATCAGAAGAAATGTGAATGAATGTACTGCAATATAAACCAATGCAATTTAAAAGGAAAAGTATGAACAGCCACACTATGTGAAGAATATCTAGGTTTGAAAAGAAAGTTTATGTAAATGATCATAAGTTATGTGAAATAGTAGATTCTCTAGGGTCATACAATGTATGTGAACCCACACAGCAAAACTCCAAGTTAAACCCAAAGTGTTTATTTGGAAATGTTGTATCCAAGTAACCATTTTAATGGTCACTTTGACATAAGAGTCACTTTAACACTGCTGCTTTTGCTATGTGCATAGAATTCAGATGTGGGGAAAATGTGACCTGAAAATTTTACATATATTTACATATAGTAAATAAAGATATTACTAGTCTAAAAGTGGATAATGTTATAAAAAATCTAATAGCTTACTTGATGTTTTGGTATACAGTACACATTAGTGCCATAATGGGAAAGTTTTGTTTTTTTCTTTATAAAAAATGTTGCAAAAGTGGTAAAGAAAGTTCAGAGAAGGGCTGTGAAAGGACATGATATATGCTTAATGTATTCAGCTGATGCTAAGAGGAGAAATGCCAATGTATATTTAAGATTAATGCCACTTTTTACTTTAAAATTGCTTGATCAATTAAGATGGGTGGAAAGAGGTAAACTATTTAGGTGTAGTTTTACATACTTTTTGGAAATATATTATTGCACAGAAAACATCATGTTTTAGCAGGTTATTGTATAACAAAATAGGCATTGCTTCATTTTGCTTGGCTTTTAGTGGCATGCTAAAAGATCAGACTTGACAGAGACACAGAAAGCCAGCTGCATTGTCCATCCAGCATTCTTAAAGAATACTAAACTGATTGGCTAAACTCTGTCCAATATCTATGCACCATTTGGTCAGCCTGTCTTCTGATTTTCATCTGATAAGCCAATGTTTTAATCAAAGATGACATGTCCACAAACCAAAGAGGTGCCTGAAAGGACAAGTGTCTTAAGTTTGTAACAGCAAGTCAAGCTCTTGCTTACTCCAATTGACAAACATGTGCACTTATTAGCTGGAATTGACCTGTAATTGGAAGCTGACTCTGACCTACTCAACAGAAGCTACGATTTCTCATTGAAAGTAGGTGTATGAAAAATTTAATTCTCTTTATAGCAAGGAAGCTTACTCATTCTATCTGGGAAACTGAAAACACACTGTATGGGCTTAAAAGCTTCTTTTTTTAAAGCTCGTGAAACTGCCTTTACATTATGGAATCTTTCTGAACAACTGAGGAACCTCAGTTGAGATAAATCAGATAAATTATAAATTAACAGCCAATAAAAGACTTCCTTTCTTATAACGAGTTGTAACTGTGTAGCACACTTATAAGTAACATTCAGGTAACCTTCTGTCTTCTACTAGCTTTTGATTAATTTGAAAACAAAAGACCCACAGCTCTGTCACTCTTGACTGTGTGTTAGGGCACGATTGAGCTGACTTGATGTCACACTAAACCAAAAATCTTGTAACAATCAAGAAATTTCGAAAAATGTCTAAGTAAACTAAGCAGCCACTTCTGTGTTATATGTTTTTTCTGTATTGTGTCCCATTTTTTATTTTGATATATACTGTATAGAAGTAACTATCCTATTTCTATAGTCCTTATGTTTGGTTAATAATCTTGTTAAAACATCTACTGCATCTAAAGATTTTTATTTTTATAACAGTATTACACATAACTCAACACTTTTATCAGGGCAGACAAGTCAGTGTGTCAGTCAGTCAAGGGTGGGTCTAGGAGAGGAGGCCATCTCATTATTTGAATCAGACATACCCAGGAATGCTGAGGGTGCTGCAGCACCCCTTGTCTTTGAGATAATAATTGATGTAATATATGGTCAGACTTCTGCATGAGCTAACGCCCAGATCCCCGCAGACAACAATGAATGCAGAATTTGAAAACATATTTGTTCTTTGTTTTTCATGTAAGTATTCCTGCCTCTAGACTGGTGATTGTGTTTTCTTTAACCTCATTACTGTTATTTCTTGGAGATAACTTGTTCATCGCTAGTCACTCACATGCACGTTGCCTTCCTGAAGTTTCCTCGCCTCCACTGGACAGTGGCTTTCGATGCAGGGATTGCAGCAGCAGGATGTGCAGAATGCAGGCTGTCAGTACGTGAAGCGCACAAGGAAAAGAGCAATTTGTTGTGTTAATGACAATTGTTTAGAAATGGCCAGTGACCACACTATACGGTAGATTCTAGTTCTAGTGATGATGAAGCGCATAAAGGTGATGACTTTGCTCAAATTGTAAGTTCTGACCCTGCTTCCTATTTTGTGTGCTTCCTGCCCCCCTAGCTAAAATAAACTGTTGGAACCACTGGCCTAGACAAAAGTAAGACCTTTCTAGGTCTAAATACTGTATGTAAACGTTATTGGAGGATTGACAAAAGAGTCTAGAAATTTGCCAAAAAAAGTGGCATGCTTTATTTGTATTTTTTAATTTGTTTATCTTTTCAAATGAAATAAATAAAATAGCTGGTGGCTGTTGCTGCAGTAGGGGTAGATATGGAAACTCATTTCTCAAACAATGTAATGGCTGTAGGTCATTTAGGCCTATGCGGATCATGTATAAATATTGGCAGCACCCTTTGCCAAAAAAATTGTTCCCTTCCACCCTGGGCATTTAATTGGTGGAATTTCACAAATCCATGCGGCGGTCTAGGTGCCTCAAAGAGAGGTTAGTGAGCCAAAGCTGTGTTGTTCCACAGTGGGTGTGTCATAAGATATCAATAGGTTTTTGAAAAACACTGGGAAATATATACAGTGTTGCTTTTGTGATATTTTTAGGTATTGTAAAAAATGGTGTTATCATGCATGAGAAACCTCTTAAGATTTTTTTCCAGAAAATGTAATAAAATACTTTGAAGTTAGTGCTATGTTGAAATCACTTAAATCTTTGCAAAAGGCTAAAGTCAGTATTGCATGAAAGAGCGGGCTTGTATTTTATCATTTCAAAAGCTGCTTTACTCAACCAATCATTTTCATTCTTGAAACATTTTAAATGGGCTGAGTACATCACCCCCTCCTGCCCTGCCGCTTTGATCCACTTTGATGTGTAATGCGGTTGTTACTGCTTGTTTGTTTCTGTTTATGTTTGATACTGTAGTGCAGTAATATTGGCCTTTTCATGTCAGGGGATAGCAACTATAAGTGTCTGGACAAGTTTCTGGAAGGTTCAATTTTTGGACAAATTAGAGTTGTGTGAATTGTCCGCAACAGACTAATTTACTGGTAAGAAAACAGGAAAATACCTGAGAAGTACTAAAAAACTGAACTCTAATGAAATCATTTGTTTTCTGATGTGTTTATAATTTATTTTTTGATGTCAACAGTAAACACTTTACTTTGATATACTGATATACAATAATAGGTTTGGTTTGTTCTTTCCATTAATAAAAAACGCATACTGTATAGTTAATATGCCTTTGTTACTAATTATCACGTTGTTTTACTGCATAGCCCTGAGATGTTTTTTGGATTGTTAAAAACCATTCTAAGATGATTCATTGCCTACTTTAACTTTCATAATGCACTAAAGTCTTATTGCACCAGGCCATCATTTTTATATATTTGTGGGGTGTTCACTACTGTATTTTTTTCTAGAACTGATATCTTTTTTTTTATCACCGCTAGGAATGATCACGTGTTGACACAATATTAATTTTCCTACGTAAATGTAAACCTCAGCTTATCCTTGTCCATCTGTAAACGTTATATTTTTCCTGTTTCAATGAGATTGACCAGTGAATTGATGGAAATCAGTGGCAAAGATGTTTTAAGGAGGAAGTTCTGTAACAGAAATTTATGATGTCTTTACACATTTTAATTAAAAGTGGTCATGTTTTGTAGAAATATACCTAGCCATAATGTACATTAATTGTGTACCAGACCGTAAAGCCATAGATTGGTAAAATCCTGGCAGTTTTTAGTGTTATATATTAACGACATCTACTAGGGGGAGATATCAAAAATGTAATTCTGCTACAAGATCAAGTAATGTGAAGTACCCAATTAAATACATACCTACAATGCTTTTCTTTTTATATTAAACCACTATAGGATTTTGATTTTATCCCCATAAAGGACTCAGATTTTATCCCCAAGATCATATTGCTGCTACTCTGTGGAAATAAACACTACTAATAACAATATACTACTTAATATTATACTGACAATGCAGGAATATCTCTTTTATGTTTCATTCAATGTTGAATTTAATGTAAGGGGATGTATTCTCTTTCTGTATAGTATTTGTTTTCTGTTATTTGTATTACATCTACCCCTAGTGATGCACTGTCACACTTAGTAGTCTTAGAAGGCAACTGACGGAGGTTGGCATCTATTAGGGAATTTGGTCGTGAAAACTTCTACTCTGATATCCCAAATATGATGTATAGAGATGAGTGTTACAAAGCATGCATGACATATAGTCCATAGTACCCTGTGTGCACCCCCAGCTGAAAAAAGCCAAGCAGAAAGTTAGGGAACCCAACCGAGTCACAAAGCTGGAAATTCTTAGACCGCATGCAGAGGGCAGGGGTCAGTTTGGTGACAAGAAAAATGATTGGTGGATTTAGAACTTTATTTGGATGGAAACTTATTCAGCTCTAAACTAAAATATCTTAAAACTATACATCTGGAAATTTTTTTTACAAATATTAGATTAACATAATTTTTTCCCTAGAAGACATGTGCTAACCTGCTGACGAATCAACAGTTAGCTCTCCTAAGTATAACTTGCAGTTCACTATGTGAGGTAAAGATAAAATAATACATGAATTTGCCTCAGGGGTAATTTATATTATATCATACCATTCAAATCATTTGCTGTCTACTCTTAAGTCAATGTATTGTTAATACTAATTCATTTCACAGGCTTTGAGGTACATTTTAAAACTAATTGCAGGATCCTCTTTCAAACATATTGTATTGTTTGCTCACAATTACTTGTGTGAACTTGTTAAATGTTAAAAATCAACACTCAGCTGAGTGCAATCCATCCATCCATCCATCCATCCATTTTCTAACCCGCTGAATCCAAATACAGGGTCACGGGGGTCTGCTGGAGCCAATCCCAGCCAACACAGGGCACAAGGCAGGAACCAATCCTGGGCAGGGTGCCAACCCACCGCAGTGAGTGCAATCCATGGGCTTATATTCTATTCTAAGGCAGCAGATCCTTTAGTTTTAAGAGTCCTAAACTTTGAAATAATCTCCCACATAATGACCATCTATCAATGTTAGTGATACATTTTAAAATGGGTGGAAAAACACAATATTTACTATACTGTAGTTTATGACTTCTAGATTTGGTGAAAAATGATGTATTATTGTTTGTTTTGTACATATATGTGTATTTATCATTATACTTAAATGTCTGTGCCACATGCAGCTTTTATTTGTGCTTTATGTCTTGGGTCTCTGGGCAGCCACATAAATCTTCCTGTATCTTCTTACTGCCACATCAGCTTTAGACTAAGGTATCACGAAGAGGTGTTTGATATCTTAGCAGCAAATGAAAGAAATTATCTTTTTACAGTCTGATTGTAGAACCGCCTCTCCTGCATTAGTTTGCACATCAGCAGCACAACCTTAGGTACTTGCCTAGTTTGTATATGTTTAGACAGCATGCAGAGAGTATTGTAAATCTTTGGTATAGGTCTAAATAATGTGATGGGACTGTGTGTCTCAAAATGTTTGGTTTTCTACACACTTTCCATCATTTAAATTTTGTTCCCTCTTTTCTGTTTTCTCCAGACATTTAGCATAAGCTGGGTTTCTTTGTGGGAAACTCTGAACTTTATTTAGTAACTTTATTGGCTGATACTAGTACATTGGTGATGTGTGTGATTCTAAGAAGCAAACCACTGCCACTGTTTTTGATAAAGTTGTTGTATTGTTATTGCTGAACAGAGAATATTGGACACATTGTCAATCAGCTTACTTGCTCACACTCCCTGCTAATGTCAAAACAAGTAGATTATCAGCAGTCAGTAAGTGTAGGTGTCTCAGGGCGCATGGTATAGTTCACAGCTTTTTGAGATAGGACAACACCTTTTCATGCTATCAGCCAGAATTTCAATTCTTAGGACTTTTACTGTATAGTGGTCTGCTCAGCAACAAGATTCACATCAAGCAGTTCTTTGCTAGAATTTGTGTTTTTTGTCCAAGCTGGAGGTTGTGCAGTACAAATAACTGAGTAGTATACTTAGGTAAAAGAAGGCTTACAAAGTATACATATAGCAGGCTTTGCCTTCTAGAAATTACCCCGGTTAATTCATCTTTGGAAATCTCTTGATCTCTCTAAACCTCAAGACAGTTAGTATCACATGGACTGTTATTGATATGATAACCTAAAGTGGGCACAACATATTTCAGCTGTTATCAAAAAGGCTCACCAATGCTTCTTGTGGAGGACTGCCGGCTTCCCATGCCGGTCCTCACCCCCAGGCCGCCAGGAGGAGCTCTCCCGACAGCAGGATCGTGCCCCGAGGTCCAGCAGGGCCTTATGGACTCTGTAGTGTTTATACACAGCCCTGCTGGATACCTTGGGGACCATTAGGAGTCGCTGTGGGGGGACTTGTGGGCTCTGTTGTGCCTTATGACCTGGGAGTACGTCACGGTCACGTGACGGGAAGGAATGGCGTGCTCCCGGGGTGAAGTAAAAGACTGATTGCCCTGACCCAGAAGGAATAAGGAACTGTGGACTGCTGGGAAAGGAACACCTCCGGGTCAGGGGCTATAAAAGGACGGTGCCTCAGTCCAGACACTGAGCTGAGCTGGGAGGTAGAGGAGCAAGTGTCTGGGCGAGGAGGAGAGAAAATTATAGTGTTGTGTTTGGTTTACTTTATGAATAGTGTGGAGGGTGCTTGGTGCACTGTAAAATATAATAAAGAGTCTTGGACTTTTATCCGGTGTCTAGAGTTGTACCTGAGGGTTCAAGGGAGCACTAGCGCCCCCTACTGCCACATTCTGCTTCCTCAGACATCTGAGGAAAGTGAAGATTTCTCCATCTGTTCTCACTAACCTCTACAGGTGCACAATAGGGTCCATCTTCATTGGATGCAGAACATCCTGGTAAATATCTTCTTGCTCAAAATTGTAGAGCACTGTTCAGCATCGGAATATTACTAGCACCAAGCTAACCTCTGTTTTTGACTTACTGTATACAGTATAGGTCTGTGGTGGGCTGGCACCCTGCCCGGGGTTTGTTTCCTGCCTTGCACCCTGTGTTGGCTGGAATTGGCTCCAGCAGACCCCCGTGACCCTGTAGTTAGGATATAGTGGGATGGATAATGGATGGATGTTGTGCACGCAGCCCAGACACAGACAGGCGGACATGTTGTTAATCACCACCACACGTTTATTTACACAAATATATACAATGTTCACAAGTGCACACAAACCCCAAAGTCATGGCCAACACACAATGCCTTCTCCCTCAGGCCGCCTCCTCTCTCTCTTCTCCTGCCTCATCCTGCTTCCACCCGACTCCAGCCTCGAATGAAGGGAGACGGCCCCTTTTATATCATACCGGACAAGCTCCAGGTGTGTCCCGGCATTCCTCCCTGGACACGCCCCAGTGTGGCGGAAATGCCAGCTGTTCTCCCGGAAGCTCTCCGGGTGTCCCTTTTCTTTTTACCCCCAGCACTTCCTGGTGTGGCGGAAGTGCTGAGGTCCAGGGTCCCCAAGACATTGGGGCGCCCGCTGGCAGTGACCATGGGTCCCTACATGGTTGGGCTTCCAAGCCCTCTACCCGTGACCCCCAAAGCAACCAGGAAGGCAGCCCCCACGTGATCCAGGGTGGGCATTGACCCTCTTCCGGTCCCTCAAGGCATCCCGGCCGCGTCGTTGCCCCTGGCATCCCTGACAATGTATATACCACTAGCTGCTTTAGAAAAGCAAATGGTATAATTAAAGACCACAGCCATCCTGCAGAATCAAACGTAACACTCCTTCTGTCAGACAGTACAGGATCATTTGCACACACACCACTAGATTCAGATTTCAGATATACGTGTATATACAGTTTACATTAAACGCTACAGTGAGTGTGTGTGTATATTTATACAGTATGTGTTTGTCTCTTTTTTGGTATTGTTTTGTTAACCTTTCTGAGAAGACATGCAAGTTATATTTGTACACATGATAATACATATTAACTGATTGGTTCATTAATGAATTTAAATTGAACTTCAAAGTCAGGTTTTGCACTTGTGTTTGATTGCTTATGATACAGATTCCTTGCACCTAATTCACCAGGATAAAAAGCACTACCTAATAACTATCAAAGTTTACAAAAATTAAAAGGTCGATGGGAAAATATTTATATCTGTAGGATGTATTATGTATGTTGTAATGGATTTTCTAATCCAGTTCTAGTTCAGTCTAGCACATAACATGTTTGGATTGCTAGGTATTATTCTGAATTATTGAAGGGTATTCAAGGACTCCATGTTTCATTTTAATTAACCTGGTAATATATATTGTAATGTAACAGTATAATTTATTCAGGTTTCAAAATATATTGCAGCTTTCTCAAACAGAGCAGATTCAATCTTATTTGAGAGTATTGGAAATCAAATCACACAATTAGGAAGTTTCAGCTTCATAAAAGTTTTTGCTTGCAAAGTTTCTTATATATTTTTTATCTCAAAATAAAAAATAGAAATGCAGTGCACTGCTCCCTGTGAGCCTTTGACATGTGCTAATCAGGCAAAATTACTCAGCAAGGTTCTCACTTCATGATGAACAAATTGTAAATCAGTCTATAATCCTGTTGTGTAGATCTGTCCAGGGGCACAGCTTCAAGCAGTTAGCCTCTAAAAACAAATTATCTTGCCATTTTTGATTTTTGAAGTATCTAATTGCTACATATCTCAATAAGGACATAACAGCAAAATGTATTGCATGAAATATATAAGGAAAATGAGGCCAAAAAGTATAATGATTTGTCCATTGAAGACTTTTTAATATATAATAGATTATTCCATCTCCAGTGATTATATAAAACCAGAAATTCATCAGAGAAAATATCTGGGGTACTCAACCTGTGGTCTGCATTACTGAAAGATTTTGCCCACGCAAGCTCCTGAGATATTACTGACACAGTTGTAAATTTTTCCTTTGGTAATTTCACCATATGTTTAACAGTGCTTTATATGTAATGATTCATAATCAGTTTGTCTGTCAAATTACTTTATTAGATCATTTTACGATTCCTCATGAGTGCTTCGCATTCAACAAAAACTTCAAATGTCATGTGTACAAACAATTTGAAATTGTACGTGATCACAAGTGTTTACATAGAATACACTGCAGATACTCAGCTCTTTGGAAGTTGCCATCCTGTCCCCCATTGCTCTTCATTTATTTTCTCTGGTAGGCTTTTTTCTAGTTTAAAACAATCCACAATACGATTCCATTTTACCTTTTTTTCCTCAAACTATATCCAAGTCTATTAATGAATCTTCATAGTCTAAAGTCTTTCTTCAGACCAGTCAGTAAGTACAGTCATTCATTCAATGTTTTTTATTTAGTAAATATGGCCAAATGTGATCCTCAAATGAGAACACATGTCTGGGAACAACTCACTGAAAAGTTTGTCGTGAATAGCAGCAGACACTATGTACAGAAATCTAGCGCTGTAAAGGCTATGTCTGCAGAGTTACTTTCTAAAAACTCAGGATTACAGTGCCAGAGAAAAAGAAAGACATGACACTGAGATAATATAAACTGCTATTATCAATTCAAGAGATCAGTACCTGAAGCTTACTGATTTATGTATTTTGGAAAACCGTTGTAGACTTGCAACTATATTCAGGCATGACATGTTTGGCATTTCCAATTAAACAGTAATGTTACCTTACTTTAATTGTTCATTTAGGTGTGTAGTAAGATGCTGAGGTGCTGTGCAGTCTCATCAATGTCTAAGGAATGAAAATTACTTTATATCATCCGTGGTTCTTCTTTAATAAGTTACCTAATGGCAGTTCTTTTCACATTCCTTTAGCTCAGCACTACAGCACACTGTTTTGTCCTTCCATGTATTCATTATCTAAACCCATTTATCCTGGGTAGAGTTGCAGGGCCGATAGAGCCTGTCCCAGCAACCGTTAGGCATATGGAAGGAGCAATCCCTGGACATGGTACCAGTCACACTGTTTTGTTTGAATGCATATTTTAGGCCTTGTTCACACGGGCGTTAGGTTTTTGGATAAACGAACTTGCTCTGAACGTCCTAGACGTTTATGTTGCATTTTGTGGTGGCGATCGATTGACTTCTACACCGGCGTTCGTTTGTCTCTGTCTAACGCCAGCCTGCAGCCCAAATAGTAGTTTGTGTGTTAACCTGTGGAGGCAGTGTCGGGAACTGGATATGAAAGCCCTTGTCGTTTTATTTGAGGTGCCTCCTTTCAATATGGACCATTTTGCTATGTTAGATATTAATCTTCTTGTTTTAAAAATACTCGTAATACGGCGACGTAGGGAGAGAAAAATCGCCGCCGCTACTGGGTTCATCCTCTGACTGCACAACGTCGGGTTAAAGCAGTGCTTCTCAATTATTTTCTGTCATGCCCCCCCTAGGAAAAAGAAAACATCTCGCGCCCCCCGCGCGACTATAAATAGTATCATTTGTCTATAAAATTGTTATAAGTACACCTCTGCATAACGCTGTATCCTTATTATCGTATAAGAGAATAAAAAAAGAAAGAAATATGGACCAATTTACAACAAAGAATAGCTTTATTAAATGTAACGGAAAAGATTTAAAGTGCATTCTAAATTCAAAAAATTTAAAAGAAAAATAAAAAGCATGTTCCCGAGGTCAAACGCGACCTCCTTGACAGAGCCACGGGGCACGCCCACTATTTGAGAAACACTGGGTTAAAGGAAGTTTTTGTGCTTTATGAAGAAATGCGAAAATTTCCGCGCAAGTTTTTTAATTACTGTCGGATGTCGGTTTCCACTTTTGATTGTCTGCTGCAGCTGGTGCAATGCCACATTGCACGCCGATCAACCAATATGCGACTTGGTGTTAGCCCCAAAGAGAGACTACTTGTCACTTTGAGGTAAGGAAATAGTCGAGTGTGTGCTTACACCGGTGTTATGCACTGAAATGCCCCTCAGCCCCCCCCCGGCCATGGATTGCCCCCCCTACATAATCGTTATCAAATATTATATTAGAACATATATTAATAGGTTCATGGTTTACAAATTACATGAGACAATAAAATAAAATAAGCAATATGAAAATATATATGTTGTACATGAAAACATAAAAATATTAATATTTTTTCATATACAACATGTAAACATATATATCCGGTCCTCCGAAGCGGTTTCCTTGCGTTCGTTGGGTTTTGAACGCCAAGAAAAAGCTGCATGCAACGTTTTTTTGATGCCGTATAAACGCGCAGCCGGACAAACGCACGTCACCAAAGCCCGTGTGAACACTCTCATTGACTCCTACGTAGAAAACACTCGGCGCTTGATCGCGCTCACCGGACGCTTCGAACGCAAAAAAAACGCTCGATTTTAACGCCCGTGTGAACAAGGCCTTACAGTTCATCTTTTCACAGACATAGCTGCCAATTCTTTCAACCTAATATTGGCTGCAGCAGTATAGTTGTCACTGAGAGCAACAGACATCACATACAGCTGAAAGTAGTACATCATTCACTCTTACCCAGTGATGTCTTTGAATACCAAAGTATAATTGGTTTTACAGAAAGATTTTTCCTTTGCAACAGGTTATGTTTATTGTTAACACTTGTAAAGTTTTCTCTGCACACATTATACTCATTTATATGTTCAACAGAGGTCTTTTTAGGAGATTTTTCAGTCATTGAATGTTTTTCCGTCATGACCCCATGCTTGATATCTATCAGAGCAGCAAGCACACCTTTACTCTTTACTGTTTAAATCCCTGTCCTTAATCTGAGCTCTGCCTTCATGAGACATTGGGTTGGTTTAAAACTAAATGAATGGAACATAAGTTTAATATTTCACTGTCCTCTGTACAAAAATTTTTATAAATCTACTTTTCTTTCTACTTGCATGCACAGTGGACACAGATTTAGCACAGAGGCTCTTCAGTTAGAACTGCTAGGCAAGCATTAATAGACAAGACAGGGACAACTGCGAAATGAGCATTGTATACTATTTTTGTGTGTCAAACTCAGCATGAAACTGTATCCTCTTTGCCTTGTTTGGGATGGCATGATTCACCTAAGTGGGGGCCTGCACATGAGGAAAGAGTATAAGGCCTTGGAACATTGCGTGGCACACCTTTGAAGCCGAAGGACAAATGGGAGAAAATCCTTCCAATGCAGCGATGAAAATGGCAGACTCTATACATTGGGCCCCAACTCCCGAAGGTCTTGTCATGGCTTCCTTCGTCTGTTATGCCGTGTAATCCGTCATTAAAGAAAGATAAGTTATTTCTCCTATGTGATTTCTTACCACAATTATCACTAAGGGAGGGGTATTGCCTTTTTATATTATATCTATATAGTTTTGGGTTATGTAACATGCCGCAATTACAAAAGCACTTATTTCAACAAGGGAACTAGCACCCCCTGCTGGATACAGTGAACCATCTAAATGTTCCTGCCTACTTTTAAGCCAACTAAATAAACACCAATAAAATAATTTGTTATTCATTAAAATAATAGATTTCATTTAGAAAACTGGTCTTTTTAAGTTACCAGTTAAACAAATGGAGGCTTGTTTTCATTCTTGCTAATTGTAAACTTTTGCTCCAGTACAGTGTTTCTCAACAACTTGGTTGTGACCCCCTTTTGTGCTACGGGCTACCACTGGTGGGTCATGAATTGCTATTGTTTATAATGGTAGTGGGTATCAGTAATGTTACAGTGTGTCACACTCAATCCACTCTGACGCTGATAATTGTGCTCGATTCAACAAGGGGGATTGTTCTGACAATCGTGTTTAATTCACCAAGGGGGAACACTGCCAGACAATTGTGCTTGATTCACCAAGGAGAGGACACAGAAAGTGGATCGCAGCGACACTTACATAGGTAAAGGTGGGTCACAACACCAAGAAGGTGGAGGAACACTGCTTTAGTATCTCATTGTTTCATGCTCTTCTTCTGCATATTTTGCAAAGATTTATTAAAAATAAAATATTAAACACATATTAAAATCAGGGAAATATTTTATGTGTAAGCCTAACATTTAGTGTACAAATGCAGCCACATTACAAACTATAATCTGAAATTTTATAAAAGGTGTGACCAATAGAGGGTGCTCCAGTAGCCCCAACCCGACACAAGCAGATGCAGGAACCACAACTTCAAAGCACACATGCTTTATTTTTCTTTTTTCCTTGTGGGAAATGTCTTTTCCATCTCCCACAAGCACAACACAGTACTAAAGTACCCAAAGTTGCCTGGGTATGTTTGTAGAATGAGTTAAGCGAAAGAAAGTAAAAGTTTATGAATTTTTTAAAAGGTGACCCTGTTGTTATTGCTATCTGTCCCATCCATTATCCACACTACCTCTCATTCAATGTCTCTGCTGTCACTTGTCAAGAATTTGTTCCTTTTGGGTATGATTAGATTTCAGAATTTTAGTAACCCCTTGCTGCATTTTAACCAGGAATGCTATCATATCTTAGTTCAAGGTGGACAGTTATTGTGGTTAAATAATAAAGAAAAGTCAACAAAGCAGGAGTTATAAAACAACACTTTGATTTTCCATTGTGTGGTGCTGCAAATTCCAGTCATGATCATGCCTTTTTGTATTAGAGTAGATAGAAGCAGCAAGCGGTATTGCTTGAGAAAATAATGTTAAGTTCTGGGGTCTCATGTATAAATGGTGCACTTTTTATGCACAAAAATGTTGCATACACCTGTTTCCATGCTCACATCGCAATGTATAAAAAGTAAACTTGGCATAAAGCCAAATAAAGAAAGAAAAGGACGGACAGGAATTTGAGGTTAGTACGTTTGAGAGAGACAGTATTGCTCCAATAAATTATTTCATCGTACGTTTGAAAGAAATAGTATTGCTGCAATAAATTATTTAATCGAAGGTCACACATGGGGTGTAGCAAGTATCTTGCAGGAGGCAGGAACAAATCTCTGGACAAGGCGCCAGCTCATCACTAATACTGTGCCACCATAACCCCATGTATAATACCTGCTTTAATTCCTATATTTATGAAAATCATATCAGGTATACATCTTAATATTTAAATTGTTCACAGAGCTGTAATATCATGAATATAAGGCATTCTGTGTCCTGTCGGCGGAAGAGAAAACCCATTTAAGAAGCACGTAGTGATTCACGCATATAGAGCACATACAAAAACACAACGGGATCTGAGAAACTAGTAAATTAAACGATTTTAAGATGAAGTTTATGACGTTCTATTTTAATGACAAAATAAACTATGTGATTAAAGTAGAAATTTCGAGATTAAAGTTGACATTTGGACATTTTTTTCAACTGTGTCCCTATTTTTTTTTCTTTTATCTCTGTACCCTAATATGCTTTCATAGGGCACTCAGATGGTGGACTACAACTCGCCTTTCCATGGCGACTTTGATATCTTATCATTTCTTATTTTGGGCACTTTGCGACTTTCTGAACTTAAACTTTTGAGTTTCTCCTCCACTCTGTAACTTGATCAACTTACTTTTGTTTTTTATATCACTGTTTAAACCAACAAATAGTAAGTTTTTCCTTGCCTCCACTTGGTATTTGCTGAAATTCTTCTTTTTCCCCTGTGCTTTTACCATTGTCTTCTCACAAAACGCAAAACATAAGGGGCTATTTATATTGATTTGCATATTCAAAGAGGCGTAATTCTGGGAGGAGTCTGGAAGGGGCGACAGGCGCATGCATGAGTGTTACTTTTCACAAAGACTAGGATTTATGCAGCGGAAGAACGTGGAAGTTGGTGTACGCACAGATTTATGTATCCTGATTTTTTTGTCAGCATGCACATTTCCGCTTTTGTCCATACACCATATTTTTGTGTGAATTCTACGCATGGCGTTCTGCATGAGGCCCCTGGTCATTTTGTCTGGTTTGAGTCTTCAAATACACTAGTATGCACAAGTTACAACACATGTTAAAAAAAAAACCAAACAACACTGGGGCCACCAGGGTCAAAAATTTGGTCCACATCGGTCAAAAGGAATAGGATTGCATAGCGAACATACAGATAGACAGGTATTGATTGTATTTCATATATAGTTATTCTGCTTTTACACAGATACTGTAGCTGAAATGTATTGTGTGTATTTTTGCTCTGCCTTAAGCTGGTGATTTGCCATATTTCGGATTGTAAGAACTGAATACTGAGTAAATATAGTGTTTTTCTATGTAATGTACAGGTTCTTGTTGTGCATTTTGTTCAGATTTATTACCTTGCTTTAGTGCTTATAATTACAAGGGGTTTTACCTAGGGTTTATTGTTTGTTTGTTTCTGTATTATTGGGTAAAATTAACTTCAAGAAAATTCTTCAAAAACCAAAAGTAATAATTTAAAAGAAAGTAAACTTATGCAGTGGTTCTTCCTTTTATGTATGTTAGAAAGAAAAAGAAAACCATGATTCTCAAATCGTTAACAGTTATGATTGATTCTACAGATTCTAATAGCAACTTACTCCTGTGGACCTTGATTTTGAATTTAAGTAAATGGATTCAGGTTTGAAATGCCTGTATTTGAAAGTTTTGTTGATGTATAGTACATTGCATTTCATTTGTCTTCAAAATTCCACCCTGTCACTTAGTAGTGTGATGTAGGTGTTCTGTGTCATCAGCTTACTCCTGCTAAAATATTGCTGGTGATCTTACTCAGAATAGGCAAGTGACTGAGAAAGTTTGTAAAGAAAAAGGATGAGAGATATAAGTACCAGATAGGAGCTGATAAATTCTTAGTCATGGGATAGGCAGAAAGTCAAAATTAAGAGTGAAGGAAAGAAGGAAATCTTCATCAACTCAATATGTAAAATCACAAAATAAATCAAAAGACCACATAGCAAAAAGTCCATTGAAGTCTTCTTTGAAGCACCTATTAGGTTCCTCTACACCAGGAATCATCAGCTCCATTCCTGAAGGTCTACAGTGGATACAGGTTTTCAGTCCAACCAGTTTCAGAATTAGAAACCAGGCCTAGAAGGTAATGAAACTTTACATTTAATTATGTGGCTTGTCTGAGGTGGGCTGGCGCACTGTTTAGGGCTTGTTTCTTGCCTTGTGCCCTGTGTTGGCTGGGATTGGCTCCAGTAGACCCCCATGGCCCTGTGTTAGGATATAGCAGGTTGGATAATGGATGGATGGATATGTGGCTTGTTAATGCTTTCATTCTTCCATGACAAATCTTTATCAGATTTTTAGTTTTCTGAAAATGTTATCCATATGTTTTGTGGCTCAAAACAGATTTATAGTTCTTGCTCCTTCCCTTCTCTGTCATTTATTTCAAAATATTTTACTAACACATATACTTCATGATGCATATACACGTATTTAAATAGAAGGACGTTAGCTGGAGAGTTGTTATATACTTTGTCATTTGCACCTCTTTATTAACTGATGGCTGATTAGGAAAACAGACAACAATTAAAACCTAAATGCAGCAGTTTTAAACTAAAATAAGCAGTTAAGGGTTCTGAATCATAAAAAAAAACCAAGTCAACTAAAATTAAGTGCAAAAAAACATATTGCTTTAGAAATAAATAAATCGTTTCTAATTAACAATTTGGTTAAAGCCACCACCTGCAGCCACTGCAGACCTCTGAGGTCAGAATGAAATGCCCCTGCTCTACACAAACAACAATGTATACCATTATTAATAGCTAGAATACTAAAAGCTATGTGCAACCAAAGTTTATAGGTGAAGCATGACAACTGTGGACGAAACTCAGACCCGACAGCAGGTGCGGTTATAAAGCAGCTTTATTTTCAGAGTCACGGTGAGAAGAGTTTCAGAAAAGCAGACAATCAAATATACATGACAGCGTCAGGGCTCTTCTGAACCCCTTCTGTTGGGTGGGGTCCAGTTTTATACCCCTAGAATGCGTAATTTAATATCATTATAAAATGTAACAGTCAACACATTTATTATACACAAACCTTTAGCCGCTTCAACGCCCCTTGTGCAACTTGATTTCTTGGCTCCTTTTGTTATGGCGTTCAGATGTAAGCTAAGGGAAAACGTGATAAGGAAGACTCATGTGTGGAATGCTCAGACCTTGAGTCCTTTGCACAAACATTTTTCTGTTTGCTAAAACAAAGCATGCTGTTACATGGTTTTGTAAAGCTTACTTCTCAGACATGAATTAGTACAAGGGAACGAAGAGAACATTCGTCTTCCACACAACATAGAATGTCACATGAATTCCTGCCACCAAACTTAGCAACAATAAACAAGATGGCTGAAGCCCTGAAAAATCCACACAATGGTGGTACCAATGACATTATCAGAATAGCAATAAAAAGAAATAATATTCAAAAAAACAAGAAAAAAATGTCAAAAAATCTGATTCATGACAGCAAGGGTTGTATGAATTTTGTAAACCAGAAATTGTAGTTGTGAAATTACATTGAAATGGCACTATTGTGGAGTTATATCCGAGCTCTCTGTGAAATGGACCAGGCAACAAGACATAAGCAAAGACACACAAAAATGGAAAACAGGAAGTCAAGTCATGATTTCATCAAACCCAAAAACAACTTATGAAAAATGAAGTAAAAATGCCTAAGCCAAAAAAGTTTTATAAAGCAAAGAAATTTGTAAAGATATTTTTGACTTTTATCAAAAATGGCTTCCAGAGACAACCTTTTTAATCCTTCTCATAACTGACAATGGGAATACAAAATAATCAAAACAAAATGGCATCAGAAACACTAAAATAATTTCAACAATATTTAATTGTCATCCAATAACAAAATAAACCAGAGAAAAATAATCCCTGCCATCAGAACCCCAAAACAGCCACTGAAAACTCAATAATAGCAGCTAAGAAAAATCACCAACAAAATGGAATCCTAACAATATCTGTTTGTTAGCGATCAAGGCATAAACAGATTGATAATGTAATTAAGGATTTTTTGCTACTGTCATCTGTGCTTGTTTTGGGTTTACTCATGTGGAATGATCCCTGTCATTATGAATGACATTTTAAATCATTATTATAATTACATAAAATGCAAAATACGTGTTCAAAAGTTTTTATTAAATGTGCTGTAGGTAATTTCTGTTGATAGTGTCTCATAACTTTAATGATTGGCCCTCAAAATAATTAATCATTTCAACTATCAAGAATTATTCCTGTAACAGTTAAAGACAAGCAAATGCATTCATTATATCTAGCGACACAAAAAATCATGTTTTGTTTGACAGATTATAAAATGTCATTAAATAATATCTGACAAAAAATCCTAGATGAATTAAGTAGGAATGCAAATTATTTTTTTTTACTAAAAATAACAGTCTGTAGACCATTGTTTGAGACACAATAGACACTGAGCCAAAGGCCGAGCCTTTGAAGCAAGATGTCAGGAGACATTTAAAAAAAAGTAGGGGAGAGTGTAATGGGCTGAATTCAGTATTCTAAAGAAAATAACATTTCTGTGTGTTGCTTAGTGTAATGGGCTATAAACCAGTGTTTTAACACTAGAATTACCAGAGCCTACGAAAAAACTCGTAGATCCGTCCCACCTTAAATCGCTTCTTAAAACTGTTCTCACCTCTCCGCCAGCGTCTTTTGTTAATCTAAATGTGCTGATAAAGAAAAGTTGCAAGTAGCTGGCTATTCCATCCTCCCATCGACTTAGAACGTGCACAAACTTCTCCCAGCTCATGCCTTGATTGATTTTCTGGGAGTTAAGTGGAGTTTTAGAGTGGAAATAATAGATCATTATTTGGAATACACGCATTTCACGTGTGTTCCGTTTCTACAGTAATCTGTGTAAACACATTTTTAAAACAGAAACGTTTTTCATATTGTAGTAGTAAATGACAAAATGTAGGCATAAACTATACGTATAATGTATGAAGCCTGAAGTCCAAATATCAAATTAACAGTTTCACAAAAGGTACAAATATAACAGAACAAGTATGCTTTTATTCAAAAATATAACTGCAGAAAAAAAGCCGCCTTAGCATGCCACATTGACAAATACTTATCACAACTGCCATGGTAGTGTAATGGTGTCAGCTGCTGACTAGTCATCAAAAGGTCATGAGTTCGATTCCACACAATTCTCTTTTGAGAAGTAAACTGCTCTTATTCTTACTATTTTAAAATAAAAACATACATTTCATTTCAGTGTGTAACAGCCAGTATAATTTATGATACTTGTAAAGGTTAGGTTTTTTTTTTATTCACTTTTCATTCTCTCAGTCGTGTTTAAGATCCTTCCCTACCTCACCCTGCTAGCCCCCCCACCCCCCAGCCACACACATCATGTATGCGACTGAGAGAAAAGAATAAAAGCTAACCTTTACAATTATCATGCATTTACACTGGCTCTTACAGACTGACTGAAATCAAATGTATGTTTTTATTCTAAAATAGTACAGTACATGCTATATTATCTGAAACCGAACAGCATGAACGAAAGAGACAATATATGTAAAAACATCATCGCACTAATGCAATATTATTTGAAAATGAACAGCGTCAGATCGGGTTCGAATATGTGCCCGATCTGACGCTGTTCATTTTCAAATAATATTGCATTAGTGCGATGATGTTTTTACATATATTGTCTCTTTCATTCATCTTGCGGTTTGTAATCAGTGACCGCATGTTTTTTCCCAGATCTTGCCAGTTCGCACATGTTGCTGTATGGTGGTGTTTCTTTTGTACTCCAGGACACGCAGAGGACAGAATAGTACAGAGCAGTAAGTTCAGCGCTATATGCAATTAGACAGACAGACAGAGAGGCAGAGAAGGCACTAGATATATAAATAAACAGGGAAGGCACTGTATAAAAATATATAAAAAACAGCTAAGGGGATAGATATATAGATAGGTAGGAAGGAAAGGCACTATATGATAGGCAGACAGGGAAGCTCCTATATAATAAAAAAAATTACTGTTATAACTATATAGATAGACAAGGAGTTCAGGCAGGCAGAACGGCAAAGGTTATTTATTTTTAACTATTTTAGAATAAAAACATACATTTGATTTCAGTCAGTCTGTAAGAGCCAGTGTAAATGCATGATAATTGTAAAGGTTAGCTTTTTTTTTAAAAATTCAGTTCCATTCTCTCAGTCGCGTTCACGATCCCCCACCCCCATCTGACACTGCTGTTTTCACATAAAGACGCGCTATAGCTCAAATGTGATTTATTTGGAGACGCGTTATAGCTCGAATGTTATTTATATAGGGAAGAAGGTACAGTGTCAGTTGCTCGTTCAGTGTAATAGGAACCATAGCACAGAGAGGTGTGTACACTGCAACAAGTACACATGTTGTGAATGTTGGAAGGGTGTGTGGGAATTGTTAATATTTGAATGTGATAATTTTATATAGCACGGATTGGAAATCAGCAGTTCTTAGCATTGCACCACGCAAGCTGTTGTATCAACCGCCTACTGTAACTTGCTTTATTTTTTCTTCACTTATAGTCTAGAATAAAAGTGTACTTGTTTTGTTATACTTGTACACCAACATACTGTATGTTCCTGTGTTTGAGCGACACAGGTATGCTCAAAAAATAGACGTGTAATGCCACAAAAAGTGCACGCAGGCACTGCAGTTCGCAAGCATTGGTACGATAATGCAGTCACAAGTACGCTGCAGAGCTACAGCGAATCTTTACATGAAAACAGCAGTGTCAGATTGGGGGGGGAGTTAGGGAAGGATCTTGAACACGACTGAGAGAATGAAAAGTGAATAAAAAAAAAAACTAACCTTTACAAGTATCATAAATTACACTAGCTGTTACACACTGAAATGAAATGTATGTTTTTATTTTAAAATAGTAAGAATAAGAGTAGTTTACTTCTCAAAAGAGAATCGTGCGGGACTAAACTCATGACCTTTTGATTACTAGTCAGTAGCTGATACCATTACGCTACCATGGCAGTTGTGATAAGTATGTGTCAATGTGGCATGCTAATGCGGCTTTTTTTCTGTAGTTATATTTTTGAATAAAAGCATACTTGTTTTGTTATATTTGTACCTTTTGTGAAACTGTTAATTTGATATTTGGACTTCTGGCTTCATACATTATATAGTTTATGCCTACATTTTGTCATTTACTACTACAATATGAAAAACGTTTCTGTTTTAAAATTGTGTTTACATGGATTACTGTAGAAATGGAACACACGTGAAATGCGTGTATTCCATATAACGATCTATTATTTCCACTCTAAAACTCCATTTCACTCCCAGATAATCAATCAAGGCATGAAATGGGAGAAGTTTGTGCACGTTCTAAGTCGGTGGGGGGATGGAATAGCCGGCTACTTGCAAATTTTCTTTATCAGCACATTTAGATTAACAAAAGACGCTGGCGGAGAGGTGAGAACAGTTTTAAGAAGCGATTTAAGGTGGGACGGATCTACGAGATTTTTCGTAGGCTCTGGTAATTCTAGTGTTAAAGGAAAGGCAGAATTTCTGGAAAATTCTGCTACATGTTATTGCTGATGGCTATCTACAGGACATTAATATTTACCTGTCTTGTTAAATAGACACCTGCTTTAAATGGTCAGACTGCTTTGATTTAGTATCTCATCTACACACAATGTGGGGATACAGAACTGTCTGCTTCCTTGGAAAATTAACGAGTTCTGGGGACATTGGTTTCTAATCAAGTACTCAAAGTAAATGTGTTTACACTATTTGTTATGCAGAGGAAGTTGGCTTACACCATTGTTTTTACTGATTGCCATGTTGATCTATGCAGAAATTGAAGCATATATATATATTTCTGGGAAAAGGAGAATAAAAAAGAGAGAACAGAGAAGTATGGTCTGAGACTCGGGACTGCTGCCTATTTCTTTTACGCTTTACACCATATCACTGTGGCTACACCCTGTAGCAACAGTGGCTTATACCTGGCCCAGGTTCCCCTAGGCCTGAGGTCAGTAACAATTCAGGGTTACGTCAGGAAGGGCACCCGGTGTAAAATTTTGCCAAATCAATATGAGGAGAATACAAATTTCCATACCGGATTGGTCGAGCCCCGGGTTAACAATGACCGCTACCAGTACTGTTAGCCATCAGGGTGCTGGCAGAAATTAGGCTACTGATGGCCAAAGATGAAGAAGGAGAAGAAGAGGGTGGAGACGTGTCCGGAGGCAGGAGGTGAGGAGGAAAGTAAAGAGAGTGGAACTGAGGGTAGGAACTTTGAATGTAGGCAGTATGACGTAAGGGGAGAGAGTTAGCAGATATGATGGAGAGAAGGAAGGTTGATATATTGTGCGTGCAAGAGACTAAATGGAAGGGCAGTAAGACCAGGTGGATCGGAGGTGGATTCAAATTGTTCTATCATGGTGTGGATGGGGCCGTACGGTGGCACAGTAGTAGTGCTGCTGCCTCGCAGTTAGGATCCCAGGTCTTCCCTACGTGGAGTTTGCATGTTCTCCCCGTGTGTGCATGGGTTTATTCCGGGTACTCCAGTTTCCTCCCACAGTCCAAAGACCTGCAAGTTAGGTGCATTGGCGATTCTAAATTGTCCTTGGTGTGTGTGTGTGTGTGTGCGCCCTGTGGTGGGATGGCACCCTGCCCTGGGTTTGTTTCCTGCCTTGCGCCCTGTGTTGGCTGGGATTGGCTCCAGCAGACCCCCGTGACCCTGTAGTTAGGATATAGCGGGTTGGATAATGGATTGGTGGTGTGGATAGGAGGAGAAATGGAGTAGTGGTTATTCTGAAGGAACAGTATGTCAGGAGTGTTTTTAAGGTGAAAAGAGTGGAAAATGAAGGTGTGATGATGAATGTTGTTAGTGCATATGCACCACAAGTTGAGTGTGCAGTGGGTGAGAAAGAAGATTTTTGGAGTGAGATGAATGAAGTGGTGAACAGTGTACCCAAGGGACAGAAAGTGGTGAATGGAGTGGATTTCAATGGGCAAGTTGGTGAAGGGAACAGTGGAGACAAGGAGGTGATGGGTAGGTATGGTGTCAAGGAGAGGAATGAAGAAGGTCAGAGGATAGTGGATTTTGCCAAAAGGATGGACATGACTGTGGTGAATACGGATTTTAAGAAGAGGGAGGAACATAGGGTTACGTACAAGAGTGGAGGAAGATGCACACAGGTAGATTACATCCTATGCAGAAGAGTTGATCTGAAGGAGATTGAAGACTGCAAAATGGTGGCAGGTGAAAGTGTAGTTAAGCAGCATAGGATGGTGGTCTGTAGGATGACATTGGAGATCAAGAAGAGGAAGAAAGTGAGGGCAGAGCCAAGGATCAAATGGTGGAAGTTGAAAAAGGAAGACTGCAAGGTTTAGTTTAGGGAGGAGGTGAGACAGGCACTGGGTGCAGTGAAGAGTTACCAGACATCTGGGAAACTACAGCAAATGTAGTAAGGGTGACAGCAAGAAGGGTGCTTGGCATGACATCTGGAAAGAGGAAGGAGGAAAAGGAAACCTGGTGGTGAAATGAGGAAATACAGGAGAGTATACAGGGGAAGAGGATGGCAAAGAAGAAGTGGGATAGTCAGAGAGATGCAGAAAGTAGACAAGAGTACAAGAAGATAAGGCGCAAGGTGAAGAGAGAGGTGATGATTAGTGAGCAGCAGTAGTATGGTTTTATGCCAAGAAAGAGCACCACAGATGCAATGTTTGCTCTGAGGATGTTGTTGGAGAAGTTTAGAGAAGGCCAGAAGGAGTTGCATTGCGTCTTTGTGGACTTGGAGAAAGTATATGACAGGGTGCCTTGAGAGGAGCTGTGGTATTGTCTGAGGAAGTCGGGAGTGGCAGAGAAGTATGTAACAGTTGTACAGGATATGTACGAGGGAAGTGTGACTGTGGTGAGGTCTGCGTTAGGAGTGACGGATACATTCAAGTTGGAGGTGGGATTACATCAGGGATCAGCTCTGAGCCCTTTCTTATTTGCAATGGTGATTAACAGGTTGACAGACGAGATTAGACAGGAGTCCCCGTGGACTATAATGTTTGCTGATGACATTGTGATCTGTAGCGATAGTAGGGAGCAGGTAGAGGAGACCCGGGAGAGTTTGAGATATGCTCTAGAGAGGAGAGGAATGTAGGTCAGTAGGAACAAGACAGAATACATGTGTGTAAATGGGGGGAGGTCAGTGGAATGGTGATGATATAGGGAGTAGAGTTGGCGAAGGTGGATGAGTTTAAATACTTGGGATTAACAGTACAGAGTAATGGGGATTGTGGAAGAGAGGTAAAAAAGATAGTGCTTGCAGGGTGGAATGGGTGGAGAAGAGTGTCAGGAGTAATTTGTGACAGACGGGTATCAGCAAGAGTGAAAGAGAAGGTCTACAGGACAGTAGTGAGACCAGCTATGGAATATGGGCTGGAGACACTGGCACTGACCAGAAAGCAGGAGACAGAGCTGAGATTTGCATTGAGCGTGACAAGGATGAACAGGATTAGAAATTAGTACATTAGTTGGACAGTTGAGAGACAAAGTCAAAGAGGCGAGATTGCGTTGGTTTGGACATGTGCAGAGGAGAGATGCTGGTTATATTGGGAGAGAGATGCTGGGTATATTGGGAGAAGGATGCTAAGGATAGAGCTGCCAGGGAAGAGGAAAAGAGGAAGGCCTATGTGAAGGTTTATGGATGTGGAGAGAGAGGACATGCAGGTGATGGGCATAACAGAACAAGATGCAGAGAACAGAAAGATATGGAAGAAGATGATCCGCTGTGGTGACTCCTACGGGAGCAGTCGAAAGAAGAAGAAGAAGATTAAAAATGACAGTCTGTCATTGCCAAGTAAATGCGTTGCTTTAATCCTCTTTTAGCACCCAATTTTCATGTCAATTTTCTATTAAACTGCATTAAGGCAGAAGTCAAAATTATATTTGCATTGTTGGAGCCTCTTCCAAGCTTTAGGAATAGCCTAAAATGTTATATAGTGTAATAATTAAAATTTCTAAATGAATAAAAAAAGGGAAAAAGTGTGAATATCCGGACCAAGAATAAAATTTTCAAGCTTGTCTAGAGATGGAAGAGGTGCAAATCCAGAGCAATAATAAAAGTAAGATGGAAAAGATTCCGACCTGGCCTGATTTTATGTAATGAGAAATGTTCTGTTGCTTTCAGTTAAATTGGTTATATCTCATACTGAGTTACGGCAAGTTCAGGTACTGTGATCTGAGTGTGAGTAGGAAAAGCAGCACACTGGAGATTTTTGTGAAATGGTAAAAACGGAAGCACAGTACAATTAAAATTAAAATGTGTGATCAAGACTTGATCAAGAAATGTGACCCAGGAAAGTAAGTTACATCATCCTGACTCAGCAACAGAAATGATTAATTCTGTACCAATATTTTAATGATCAATCATTCTAGAGGCTGGTGAAATCAAACAAGGATAAATAAATATTCGTGCAATAAGAAGGTGTAGGTGCTATTTGGCCTCTGGTGTGCATGAGTGCATTTTGCTCTGCGGTTAATTGAGGTACCTGGCTGACTGCACTGCTTACATGTGTGGAGACAAGCTGATCAGTCAGGTGCCTCAATGATGCCATGTAGGGGGTGGCTCTTCGCACCTTTACCCTAGTTAGGGTGCTGTGTATATGAGAAGCCTGCATGGGACAGAAAGTGGAAACAGAAAGATAAAAAAGAAATTAAAGAACAGAGAGAACGTAGGTGAATGGAGAGGATGAGGAAAATGGCAGGAGCTTGAGAGAGCCAAGATGAAAGGAAACAGGTGAACAGGAATGGAGCCCCATAATAGGAGCATTTGCCCGACGCTCAGTAGGGGGCTGAAGGTTGCTCCTGCTGAGAAGCCAGGGACCGGGAGCAACCACAATATTCTAGAGGACTCTGATGGCAGTGGGAGTCAAAGGAAGTGGAGGCTCGGTCGTGCACTGTGGAACGCCAGAGGATTGGCGGTGGGGACGCAGGCAAGATTAGAAGGTTGTCTGTGCCAGTTTTTGAAAGTAACCAGGGATTGTGAGTGTTAAGAGACATTATCCTGCTATGGTGTTTAAACCTCATTTTAAAGATATTTGTTTATTGGATTTTTAACCTCCACAGTCACTAACATTTATGGATTATTTATTAATTAAAGATTTGACTGCACTACACTATTTATTTGGACACTGATTTGTTTTGATGGTTTTTAATAAAAGCACACTGTCACTTGGATGGCATGTGTCCTAATCTGCCTGGCTCTTCTTGGTAACATTGTCAACAGTGCCAGCTTCAAGAGGCTCCCGGCTGCACTGATTGAGTAATTATGCAAGTTGTTTTATGCGAATTGTTATATTTGTGCCTGTGTGGATATTTATTTATGTTTTTGTAACCTTTTTATTGTTTTAATGGTCAATGTTAAACCTCAACTCTTTATGCTATAAATTAGTTTCCCCAAATACTAAGAGCACACAATCAGAGTGATTACTATAGCACACAAAATGTCACGCACAATGCACAGTATTTTGTGTTGTTTTGGACCTTAACAGAGTGCAACTGCTGTGTTCATATCTGCCTAAACAAATCAGACTTTCTGGTCCAAATGAACTAGGTATGATAATACTTAGAAAAAAGATTTAAACATCACCAATAACCCCTTAATCCTCATCCTTTGGGCCACTCGAGGTATCACAACTTTCAGGGATATTTTTGATGACCTAGGGCAGGGGCCAGCAACAAGTTTAAAGCAAAGAGCCATTTTATCCTAAGTGTTTGACCCAAGATTTACAAAGAGCCACAATGGGTAAAGTAGGGGGTTTGAGATTTTTTACAATTTGTTAATGAAATATGGGTATATAAGTATTTAACACAAAAACAAAACTTCAAGTACTTATAGGAAATAAAGAAAAACAATTTAATGAGACTTCTGATACTGCATTTCCACAGAGTTGTTTCATGTTCGGTGAGAAATTGGAAGTCTTAAATTTTAAACAGGATCACATGCTTACATCATCAAGCTGACTTCTTAGCTTGCATTTGGTGTCATTCATGTTGGAGAACGTCTGGTCAAAATAATAAGTGGGCCCAAAAATCATCAAAATTCTAAACACTTCTATTTTGAGTTGACAATAATAGTCTGGAAGACTGTTCCACATTTTGAAAATCAGTTAGTCATCCTTTCAACAGTAGTTGGAAAGATCTGTTCATTTGTAATTCATGGCTAAAGTCGCCTTTTCTCTTTGGAGGTTTTCTAGTTTCACTTGTAACGATGTCAATTTTGAAGACTTTGCTTTTAATCTGTTAGTTGCAGTTCTAACTGAGGTCTGTCAACAGTTGGAAACAGTGAAAAATTGATTTGGTTGACAGGAATGAAAGAGTGGACTTTTCATTTCTGAAATTTTTGAAGCAATTAGTAAATGTATCATGCATTAAAGTTAAAGTTTCGAAGTTTCGAAATTAAACAGATTTCCACTTTTCAGGTCTTCTGCAAACAACAGCAGTTTTGTTTGAAGAGGGTAACAAAGCCTTTATTTGTACCCATCGTTATTGGTTACTCATTTGTAGCGATAGATATCAATTTATTGATGTCAATTTCCCTAACAGTTGAAAATTCCAAAATTGCTGCAGAGATATCTTCACCTCACGCTTGTCATTTAAGAGGTATCAAAGCCAGTAATTCTTCATGGAGATCTTTATTGGAAACATACCCTCCCAGAAGGGTAATTTGTGCATTTCCTTCATGGCATGACTCGTGCCAAAGAAAATACAGATGCCAATTTTATTTCATTAATCCAATGATCTGTCACATTCTTACCCATCTTAATGATTCTGTCATGACCAGTATTTTGCAGATAGTGGAGTGTCTTCTTTATTTTTGTAGTCAGAGTAGAGATGTTTGTCCAAATTTAAAAAGCACTTTTTGACATATTCTCCATCTGTGAAAGGATTTCTATGCTTGGCAGTCTAACGAGAAACAGCAAACTTGTTGATTGTTGTATATATTGTTTTAATTCTTTTCCAGCTTTTTATTTCTTATCTGAATGAATATTTTTTTTTTGCAAATGCATCACACTTTGTTAAAATGTGAAATTCAAGATTAGATTTTCTGTAACTGATTATTCGGACACATAACAGCACAAAGGTGGTAATATTATAACATTATTCAATTCTGTACTGATATTCTTCACCTTCACCCATTTCTTGATTAAAGTTCATCCAGCTCTGCATTTTCTGCCCTTCACTTTCCACTTAACTATTTAAACTGTGTTGATTGAGCAGTGCAAAGTGTACTCACCTCTCTAAACTCAGCTGGCTATACTGTAATATGTAAATAGAGTAAAATATAATAATGTTTACGAAAACTTTTTAAGGCATGGTGAAATTTTACCACAAAAATTATATGAAAGAATTAGGAATCCCAATAAACGTTGAAGCGTATATACAGTCTATGGTACTGAAGAATACTCTGGAGAGCATATGATTTGACCAAAGACGTAATCTTGTCAAACAGAACGACTTTGAGGAAGATGTAGAAGATGAAGTTAAGAGGTTTAACGCAACAGAGGTGCGAAACAGACCACCTGATTCACATAGCTAAAGAAATATCTAAATGAAAAATAATGGCATTAACCCATCAATATATTATTTATCTTTATGAAAGTGTTATTAAATAATGTGCTGACATGAAAATGTGAATGCATCTGTTGTTCTGGGATGTGCCACAGCCATGCAGTAGAACAGCCGCAGGTCGCCGACCCCTGACCTAGGACAGCATGCATTCCAGTCTCTGTGGTCCAGTTTCATTATTTCTACCTTTACCTTATTTGTAAATCTTCAAGTTAGATCTGTCCTTCATGTTTGTAATGTTTCCTTATCTTCCCAACCCCCTTTATATCCTGTCTTTCACTTTTTCCAAGTTCATTATCTCTCTCCTCAAAGCCAGTGGTAACAATGTGTGCACTTTTGTGTGTGGTATCATACATACTCTTCATTACTCATCCAATTTCTTTGGCATTGTGATCCCCCTCCTATACCTCCTCTTTCCTGGTGATTGATTTTCAGGAACATTTGGGCCTCCTCCAGAAACCCCAATCTGCAAACATTCAAGTTTTTTTTATCACCTTTGTCTTACAGCTACACAGTCATTTTGCCATGAGTCTAGTCTTCTGTTTCCATTTTTTTTCAGCTGCCCTCTCTATCAACATCCCCTTTCATTCTAAAATCTTACTTAGTTGGAACTTCATTCGCTATATTTTTCTCTTCTGCAGCAGACATTATTCTCTGTTAACACAACTGGTTTCAAATTGGCTCTACCCTTTATGGGAAATCAGTAGATGCTCCTTCTTTTCATCACTGGAAGACATCTCTGTTCAGATTTACTCATATTAAACAGTCTGCGGCAACAAATAATGGATTCTCCAGCCCTAACATTGCTAAATGACAGTTTATGGTTTAGTTCGCACTTGAATGAATGTTCTGTGATATTCATTGCCACTCTGCTTGTTAATCTACTTATTTCTTTAGGTTCTGGACCTCTCTCCATGGTGTTCAGGCAATGCTGGCAAATATATTTGCTGTTTAAATTGTTCAAGGCTGTCTTAAGAGTGAGTGGCGTGACAACTGTGATTTGGATGCTTGGTTTTTCATGTCCAGCTCCAGTTCTTATTTTTATTGTTAGTTTTTACTTTTTTTGTTGACAATTTTATCTATATGTTAATGAATATTTATTTCTTTGAGTTCCATATGCGTTTTTCTTGAACTTGAGTAAAAACATGATCACAAAAAAGAATTGGCCACACATGAAATGTGATGGGCTTTGATACAGGTAGAATCATTTTAGTAGATTCTCTGTCTGTAGAGGAAAAATGATTGTATTTTTTAATTCTAAATGTTAAAATAAACAGCCACACAAACAGAAAAATATGTATTATGTTCTATGATTTCTGAGATTAAAAATATTGCTTTTGCTTGTAGGGTACTATGTCTGTTTAAGACCAATAGCAATAAAGCATCCTAATTTTCCTAGTGTAAATCAAGATTGCTTATAGCATTCACAGATGTTAGTGATTTTTCTGTCTTTCCCTGTTTTAGGTGCCTTCTGTATTCCTGTGTACATCCCCTATATTTTAACAGGCAGATGGATGTTTGGAAGGGGTCTGTGCAAACTGTGGCTGGTTGTGGATTACCTCCTGTGTACTGCATCAGTCTTCAACATTGTTCTTATTAGCTATGATCGTTTCCTCTCTGTAACTAGAGCTGTAAGTCTGATGTTTAATTTTTTTTAAGACTGTCAGTCATGTTATTCAGGTTATTATCTGAAAATTGCATTCAGATTTAACATGCTCAGTTCATATTTTACAACAAATTCCAAGATTGCACAATAAACATACTGAAGAATATTAATATATTATAAATAAGTATATTTTAAAATTTTGTTTTCAATATTTTAGTTATGGCAAAGTACTTTTTGCAGTGTCATATGCCTAATACATATAAAACAAAAGGAGAATACCTAAGAACTCCTTTTGTGAGCAACTTGCTGTGCATTTTATCAGTAGCATATTAATCCTGCTAGTTCTTCTGTCTTTATTGGAGTAGTATGCTCACAGAGTGTGTTAACTTTAAAGTATTCTAACTACAGAATTGCCCGAGTATGGCTCACAGCTAATAAAAAAAAAAAAAATAATACTCAGCTCTATGTACTGTACTTGTATTGCTAGCAACAGTTCTATCAAGAATCTTAAATTGTATATAAATACAAAGTTCCAATAAATCTCATGAGTCAGCCACTAATTAGCATAGCATACAATGGCAGCACAGTGGTATGAGTATGTCATTTATGCTTTGTGCAGCAGCCAGTCAGCGAATCAGCAATATCTCCTGCTATTTTGCCAACTATTAATCAGTCATACATTAATTTCCATGTGCATTAGTGTAAGACATTTAGTACAGGCTTTTCAATGTGTGAAATTTTCACACTGTACATTCTTTTCTTTGTTTATTCTGTTGTACTGTAATAGCATTTTAATTTTTTTGAACTGATTGATCTTATATTTGTTCTTTACTTTGTTATTTATTTTGATAAAAAAATTTTTGAGTGTGCACCTTATCCCAGGTATACTACATTTTTGGATTGCAATGGTGGAATTACATAATTTAATAATAAACCAATTTTGTAATGTAATGACTGACTAGAAACTAATGTTGAATTCACATTAAAATATATGTGAAAAACCTTGAAATATTGCTTGCAGCATAATTTAATTCATTTTATTTTTGTATATCACTCTTTTTTGACTTTTTCCTTTGAGTGCTATACCATGTTTATGGGTAATTTATAATTGCAAACATTATGTATAAAGAACCTGATAGTGTAAATGAAACCTAATGCTTTGTATATTGTATGTAAATATGAGGGCTTATATACTGTACATCCTACAGTACCCTGTTCAGGATTAAACGGGCATAGAAGTTGGCCTTTTATGAATTGGCACATACATCCTATATTTTATGTTTTTTCTGAATCCCATTTTTTCTATTAGCATTTTACAAAAAGCCAAAAATGATCCTGATATCATTTAAGACAACACAGAAACTGATTCTGGACAGGACTGCAGTCTGTCGTAGAGCACACTTTAGTAAATGTGCACTCAGACAGTATGGAGAGCCAGTTTACAGTTACCTGCTAGTCTAACACAGCCTTAAATATACAAAGTCAGAATAAATAAACAACAGTTAAACCATTCTTTCATATCAGCAAAATGTTCTGTTTCCATCTTTACATTTGTATAAACTAGAGTGAGACATAAACATTCAATTTACATGATTAATCAGCACATAGTTCTCTATTTTTTAATCAGTCCTCATTAGCTTTTGTAATTAAAGTATGTACTAGGAGTTACTGTGTTATTAGTGCATTTCAATTACACAATTTTTAATCAGTTTATCTTTTCATAGTTTTGTACACTAAAAATTGCTAATTGGAAAAGGAAAAAATGCATATGGTGGTTAGCAAGGTACCTATCCTTCTGCCTTACAATAGGTGAAGTATTAATGTGTTTATAAATGTTAACTAGGAAACATTTGTGCATCTTTCACATGTATGTAGTAATTTAAATGTTCTTTTTGGAGGTTGCATTAATATAGTGTTTAGTACACTGCGAAGCGAATAACCATTTGTTCATTCATAAATATATTAAAATATTCATTCATTTTTGCAATTATTCACTGAACAATGTAGGATCATAAGGATTAGAGGTCTGCTCTGCCAGCTTTGGACACAAGGGTACGCGGTAGAATGTAAGAGTTAAGCGGGTGACAGATCATCAAATGGCACACTCATGTACAGACCTTCACACCTCTCAGTTAAAAGCTGTAATTCCTTACAAGTCACACATTCATGGAAAGATCCATCAACTGGATTAGATACACAGAAGGAAAAAGTATGTTTGTTAAATTCATGGCAATCAGATGTAGCAGAATCAGTTACCTTTCTACTGCAGCATGCCTGGTTTATACATAGTATTCAGGACAAAACTTAAACGTACCTGAATTTAGTTTAATTTGTGTTGTACAATAGAGGCTGATGATAGCTGTGACAATTATAGAACCTGTAATAAAAATTGTAGGCTTGGTGATTATACTTTATTCTTATTACTTTATATTTAACAAAACAAATGTTTGATGATTTTGAATCTTTCCCTGGAACTGTTATTACAGAATGGAATGATCCCCATGAGGCACTGGAAAAGGTTAAAAATAAAATAATTTAAGAAAAGACGGTGTCCTTGTGGAGTCTCTGTCTACTCTGTAATTATCCAAAAGAAGGCACAGGCATCAAAAGTGGTATGACTGTGTACACCTCCCTTGTCTGTTTTTAAATAAATAGGGAAAACAAAGTACAAACCAACAAAATAACAAGAAACTTGATTCCTTTCTGGGCCTCAATAAGCTTAAACTTCAGTCTGTCTAGTGGGATATTTCATCCCCTTGCCCATCTCCAAAATATTTCTGCAGAATTACTTCCAAGAACTCCCTACTCACCTGCCATTTTCAGATATTTTCTGTCTCTCCTATGACCTGGCCACATTCGCTTTCAGTAGGGAATCGTCACACCACCTCTCATGTTGTCCATGAAACGTCCTACATGATTTTCTGACATGAGAATGCTTTAACTTCTATTCCAAAGTACATTTCAACTAGCCTTCAAAATAGCTATTACTATTATTGAAAATTTCTTTGAAAATGATAGCCATAATTTCTCTTATCAGTTTGACTAACTAAATGTCAATGCAACCTACATTTTCAGAAGATTTATCTTAAAGTGCATTCAGATAAGGTTTTTCACACAAGATAAAAACCATATTGAATGAATCTTAAAGGTTGAAACCACTAGGGGGCACAACTGGGTCCCAAACCACAGACACAGCAATACCCAACACAATTCCAGGTTCAAATAAAAGATTTTATTTAACAAATCACCTTCTTTCCAATAGTACCAGCAAAAATACACCGTTCACAATGTCTTCTTCCAAAATAGTGTTGCACACTACCTACTGACTTTAACTCAATTTAAGTGAAGCAGTTTGCTTTATTTTGAAGTCAACCTGGGAACTGCTTCTGGTCACCTGCCAAAGTCATCCAGAGCACTTTCAGGACGTACGGAAACCCCCACCGGAAGTGCCCTCTGATGGTCCTGAAACACCCTGACAGGATTGCATTTCCAGACTCCAATTTCCAAGCCACCCCATGGGTGGCCTAATCAGGTTCAGCACTGAGGAACACTTCCACCTGTGGGGGGAACGAGCTGCTCAAGGTAAACCCGTTTCTCCTCCTGGGCATGTATGAAACCCTCCTTTATCGTGGCCAGGATGCCTTCCTTCCTGGCACCCATAGGTAAAAATAATGAATAGTTCTTTACTATACATTTTTAAAAAAGCAAAACCCAAGGTGCAATTGTCAGTATACACACTGGAAATATTCAGATTGTAAACATCAGTCTCAGATGCCAACTGGCATACATTGAAATTGCAGCAACACAAAATTAAGCTTTTTATTATAAGAGGATTATTTTTTGAGAATAATGCTGTCCACGAACTCAAATAGGCAATTGTACAACAACCAAACTTATCACTTAATGTTTAAGATATCTTCTTCTTAAAGATATTCTGCTGAAGTGAACATGGTAGTGCCCTACTTTGCTTAGTGCTGTATAATTTGACACTCTGACTTCTCACTTCCAAGTGAATATTGTTTAACACATTAATTGGATTTTGCTTTATTTGTCTATCCTTGATTAGTTTTTACAAAATAAGAAAAACAGTTTTTTGAAGAAATGTTGATTGTAGCAATCAAATTACCTGATATACACTTTTCATAATCACTCAAATGTGCTCTTCAACAGAGGAGATGGTAAGATTGTTTATGGTCAAATAGTTTGATGAAATTACTCTGCAGTTTCAAGCTCTGCTGTTTTCAACAACTTAATAAATAAAACTATAGTTAAACTGAATTTGAGAAATGGTATATATACAGATACCTCAGCTTCCAATTACTGGAGCACTTGCAGAAAAAGGGATGTGCAGTGACAGAATTTTGGCTTTTTGCAGGTATGCATATCAGTATATTTGTGATGGAGCAGTATTGAAAATACTGTTTTCATTTTGTACCTGAAACAATATTTCAGACGTTTTTGATTTACATCTAACATAAGTCACATTCTAGGGGAGAAGCTTGTTAAGATTTGCTACTCTGCTGTAGTACTAGGATGTTGTACCATGTTAGTCATTATGGATGCAATGAGAAGTCAAGCAGAATGACACCTTTTATTGGTTAACTAAAAAGATTACAACATGTAAACTTTTGAGGTAACTCAGGCCCCTTCTTCAGGCAAGATGTAATTATCTGAGTTGACTCGAAAGCTTGGGTATTGTAATCTTTTCAGTTAGCCAATAAAAGGTGTCATTTTGCTTGACTTCTCACTACTGTAAAAATCAAGAGTTAATTCCAAGTGTAGAAATAAATGTACTTGCAAAATTCAGAGATCATTATACATTATGTTTAAAGGTATTTTGTGAGATCATATATACAAAAAAACTGTTTAATTTTAATAATACAGATAGACCAACTTGGAAAACCTTTGAGGTATGGAGACAGTTTAATAGCAGATAGCAGGGTAGATTTAAAAATATATTACACATGTGGCAATTTAAGATAATCACTCAGTGGATGAGTAGGAAAGTAATTGTCTGTAGTCAGTCAGTCAGTCATTTTCCAATCTATCTCGTAACACAGGGTCACGGAGGTCTGCTGGAGCCAATCCCAGCCAGAACAGGGCGCAAGGCAGGAACAAAGCCCGGGCAGGGCACCAGCCCACTGCAGGGCACACACACACACACGCACATCAAGCACACACTAGGGATAATTTAGGATCGCCAATGCACCTAACCTGCATGTCTTTAGACTGTTGGAGGAAACCCACGCAGACACGGGGCGAACATGCAAACTCCACACCGTGAGGACCCGGGAAGCAAACCCAGGACTTCTTACTGCGAGGAAGCAGTGCTACCACTGTGCCACCGTGCTGCCTTGTCTGTAGTTGTTTTGTTAATTAAAAAAGTTGTTATTTGAAATTTGCATGTTTATTTATTGTTTCTATGTTTAATTATTGCCTTATTATTTATACTTTTTAAATAACCTGCTGAGCATTATGCTCATTTGAGTAAGAGGTTGAGAAATAAAAGCAGTTGTGTTAAACATTCTAAGCAAATATTTCTTGTCATATGGCTTCAGAGCACAGTAGAGCTGTTCTTAGAAAGGATATCAGAATTGTCAAAATGCAGTTAGAGGGCAATTTTAAGAAAAATGTAAAAGTGCCTCAAGAGATTCTTTCAATATTTTAGCAGTAAGAGAATTGTCAAGGAGGAAATCAAGTATATTAGGGACAGTAAATTGTAAAAAGAAATATTTGGAATAGGAAGTTGAAAACCTCCAAGCAGCTCCAAGGAATATTAATGAAATAATAAAAGATATAGAGATTACAGAGAAAAAGTGCTGCAATCAAATTGTTAGGGCCAGTGAATATTTTAGCAATAGCAATGAAGGAAACTAGTTATTACATAAATACATTTATGTACTGTATATGATGTATATTTTTCAAAAATACTACTTACTAGTGAAATGTTAAAAGGTTAGAAGGAAGTCAACATTGGCAAATTGTATAAAAAGATGTAACTCTAGTACTGTGTATATAGAAATGTTAATTTAGTGTGCATCACAATGAAAGCAATTATTAAATAGAAGATCAAACAAAATGTTAACTTCAGGTGTTTTATTAAACACAATTTTCACTGATATCCTAGAATTCTATGAGGAAATAACAAAACTATTTCATCAGATGAATCCTAAAATGTCTTGAATTTCAAACAGCTTTTCATAGTGTAAAGCATGAGAAAGAAGAATTGTGGATATCCAAGAATCAGATGAATCATGACAGATGGACTTTTCATTGTGTACATCCAGATGTTGTGCAGGAACTATTAAAAATGCCCATAAAACGTTGGGATTTATACCATACTGTGTTTGGTTCCCATTAAAGGAGGTTATTATTAAAACACTTGTGAGGCCGCATCTACAACATTGTGTGCAGATTTTATATGTATATTACCAAAAAAGTTCTAAAAGTGTTAGTGAAAGTCCAGAGTCAAGCTTCTAGATTTTTTTCTGGAACTATGGGATTTGAGCCATGAAGGAAGATTGAAGGAGCTAAATCTTTTATTCAAACAGAGATTAAGAAGCAACATGATGGAAGTGTTTAAAGTGATGGTAGAAATTAGAGGGCTGGATGCCAGCTGTTATTTTAAAATGAGTTTTCAGTGATAATATGGTGGCACAGATAGAAGCTGATTAAAAGTAAATTATGCATAAACATTTGAAAGTTTTTTTCATCACCTAGAAAACCATAGATACATGGATTAAGTTAGCAAGTAGTTTAGTCGAAAAAAGAACCGTGGAGATATTGAATTCTCCAGTTGATGGTATTTTACCAACATTAGGGAACAGGGATTGATAAGCTACGCACATTGAGTTGAATGGTATTTTCTCTCCAAAAGTGTTATTATACACTCACTGGCCACTTTATTAGGTACACCAATTCAACTGCTTGTTAACACAAAGTGTCTAATCAGAAAATCACATGGCAGCAACCTAAAGCATTTAGGCATAGAGACACTGTCAAGACAGCCTGGTGAAATTCAAACTGAGCATCAGAATGGGGAAGAAAGGTGATTTAAGTGCCTTTGAAAGTGGCATAGTTGTTGGTGCTAGACAGGCTGGTCTGAGTATTTCAGAAACTGCTAATCTGCTAGATTGATTATATTGTGATAGATTGCTAGATTAATCTGCTAATTTGCACACGCAACCATCTTTAGGGTTTGCAGAGACTTATCTGAGAAAGGGAAAATATCCAGTGAGTGGCAATACTCTGGGTGAAAATGACTTGTTGATGCCAGAGGTCAAAGAAGAATAGCCAGAATGGTTTGAACTGATAGAAAGGTAACAGTAATTCAAATACTCACTTGTTACAACCGAGGTATGCAGAAGAGCATCTCTGAATGCACAACATGTTGAACATTGAAGCAGATGGTCTACAGCAAACACTGAGGCTACAATTCACACAGGCTTACCAAAATTGGACAACAGAAGATTGGAAAAACATTGCTTGGTCTGACTAGTTTAAATTTCTGCTGTGCCATTCGGATGGTAGGGTCAGAATTTGGCATCAACAACGTGAAAGCATGAATCCACCCTGCCTTGTTTCAAAGGCTCAGGCTGGTGATGGTGGTGTAATAGCGTGAGGGATATCCATCCAGTAGAGCACATTCGGGATGTGTTGGAATGGGAGATTCGCATAATGGATGTACAGCCAACAAATCTACAGCAAATGCGTGATAGTATTATATCAATATGGACCAAAATTCCTGAGGAATGTTTCCAGCACCTTCTTGAATCAGTGCTATGCATAATTACAGCAGTTGTGAAGGCAAAATGGGATCCAACCAAGTGCTAGCAAGGAGTACCTAATAAAGTTGCTGGTGAATGTATTTTACAATAATAAAATATGCAGCCAGTTACATATTGATAGCCATTTTCAAAATGTGACTTCAATAAAATTTACTCAAAGAATAAAAAAAATGTTTTACTACTAGCTCCAAGTAATTTCACTGAAATTATAGTCTTCAGCACCCTAGCTTTGGAGTCCTTTTCAATAGGGTTAAAAAGCTCATTCACTAACTCATATTACTTGATAGCATAACATACTTGTATATGATTATTCCCTTCTTAGTAAATGCATACAATTTCCACATAATGTTCCATTAGTCACCTTTCATTTCATTCTCTTTTTTTTCACCTGCTGAACCTTGCGAATTTGCATGGCATCTGCATCTGTCCATGAGGCAGCATTGCATTTTTCTGTTTATTATTATAAGGATACATTAAAATAAGTATGGCAAAGAACACCTGAATATACAGTAAGAAATATCAAATTCAGCTTCAATGCTATCTCCAACTTTACTGGAGAGCTATGAAATTGGATAATCCATAATGTAATTTTGCATTGAAAGATATTGTAGGATCTAAAGGGTTAGCAGTGGCAAAGCATAATTACTTAATGAAAACATTAATACATTCTTGTAAGAGTCTAAAAGATGCTCTGGAAAGTCCCTTGAACAGAAAATTGGATTTTTTTTCTATTTTTCAATAGAATAGGACATCCTTTTTCGTATCATAGTAGGTGGATTTGGAGATTTTCCTCTTAAATGTGTAGGGAACTGTAAGATATCAGAAGGGATTTTTCACAACTTAATATTAGTCTGTTTAGTAATGCTGCTGTAGGTGTATTAGGAGTCATCTCTGACAGGTAGAGAAAGACTTTTTCCCTGTACAGTGTACATGGGAGACATTCCAAAAACGTGTGGCTATGTCAGGTATGTGCCTAATGACATCACCCGCAATTGTGATCTTGACCTGAGTCTAGGCAATTATTTTTAGTATACACCATATGGTATATACAGTAGTTGAGAATTGTATATTAGCACTGGCTAATGTTCATTTGTTTCCCAAAATTCTGATTGAATATCCCTTCCTGAAATCTTTCTCAAGTCATGTAAGGGGATTTTTTTTTTAAAGTGGATGGACATTACCCTCAAAGTGTCTTGCATAAAGCCACCATAATTTTTAATTGAGAATTACATTGCTTTTTGATCCACATGTTCGTTTTTGGAAATAGATGAATCGCTTTTTCCAGGATTTTGACCATGAGTTATATACACTTATGCCCGCTATTCTAGCAAGTGACTGGTAAACTCCCACTGCCTGTACCTAGGGCCGTCTTACCAGCAACATAGGGCCTCAGGCAAAGTAGTGTGCTGGTGACCCTGTTTTGACAGCAAAACAGAAACACACATTGCCTTCAGAAACATCATGGACCCTATACTTCTGGGGCCCCTGGCCAGTGCCATTTATGTATATAATAAAAACATACAGCACATTTGATTCAAGTCTGTTAACACCCAGTGTACATTTTTGCTAACTGTAAAAGATATCGCTGAAGGGACATAAGCAGACACACAAATGCCGGTGAATAATGTCTTCTTGGTATTTCGTTGTCACTTGAATTTTTTATTCAGTTTTATTCTTTAATAAAAGCACACTTGTTTTGTTATACCTTTGCAAAGTGTTTATTTTATATTCCAGTACCACAATCATTCTCGGCTTCTCTCGCGCATGCACACACACATCCATGCATGAAAATATCATTATTTGGAAGCACTCTGTGATTTGAACAAGTTTATTTTTTTTTTTTCAATCTTGACCATACTCCGCGTTATGGTGCATGGTACTGAGAATACATACAAGACTTCTTTTTGAGTGCATACACTGTAGCATGGCACTGCCAGATCTAAACACTAGCGTGGAGAGTTGCTTGCGTACTGATGTGACTTTAGCTGCAGGTGGAAGTCCCACTTTATCTATGGTGTCAAGCAGATTTGTGTTGCAGTGCAGCAGTCTATTAGCCAGCGACAGCAACATGAAGAAGTTGTCTGGTGTTATGGTTCTACATTTGTACAGAAACAGCTCCATAAGCTTTATGTCCATAGTCTCAGAAAGTCCAGGATCTTTTCCTAAATAAGGAGTGGCACTGCACATGTACTTTGCCACCAAATCTGCCGCAATCCAAAATTTAATGTGAAATTTGTCAGGCTTGGTTGAGATGTATTTCAAGAAAGGACAACGGACCTGGTTTGGAAACAGTTGTTCATCAACAGTTATATATTGCTCTGGGTTGTAACTCAAAACACAGTTCTCAACAGATGTCGGAGGTCGCAGCAAATCTGTTGTTTTTCACACTTTCTATACGAGCGCCTTAGTTGCCAAAGCACAAATGCCGCATGATAGTCTGATAGAGGTCATCGTATCTTTGATTGGCAGTACAATAAATAGTTCTAAGTAGACAAGAACCACAGCATCAACTGTGGTCATTGCTGCTCTTGTAAAAAAAATGGAGATAAACACCATCAACTTAGAGAGGGAGAGGTGAGTACACTGTACCATGTCTTTATTTGAAAACTAGCAGTGTTAGATTGAGGGGAGCGGTGGCGTGAACGTGACTGAGAGAATAAAGCTGAATACAAAAACGCTAACTTTTACAAGTAGTAAAAATTTACAATCGGTGTTTCAGACTGAAGTAAAATGTATGTTTTTATTATACAATATGTTGCAAAGGCACTATATAGGCGCCGACCCGACAGACTGACACCGGAGGCACGTGAAAATGAAAATGAAAATAAAAATAAAAGATATATTTGTCATGTTCTTCAGCAATGGGGCACATCTTCCCAGTGTCCCACAGGCCCTACACAGTCCCAAAAACACCAAAAGAAAAACACCCAAAAACACACTCTTCTTTCTCCTACACTCCTCCCAGGCAGCTTTGTCCTCCTCCTCCTCCTCCTCTTGACTCTGGCACCCAGAGTAGTGGCTGCAGGCTCCGTTTATAGCCCTCCCAGAAGTGCTCCAGGTGGCAATTGGCCTAATTAGGCTGCACTTCCAGGTGTGGCTGTATTCCAGCCCTCACGGGCTCGTTAAGCCGTGCAGCTCCTCAATAGGTGGCCATGGAGCCCAACAGGTCTGAGCCCTGAAGTCCCACACTAGCGCCCCGATGTAATCCAGGAGGGCTGCCACCACATGTTCCAGGGGACGTAGTGTGCATCCCATGGCTGCTCCTCCGGTCCCAGTGTCAAAGGGTAGCCCTGGCCATCCGCCCCAAATAGTAAAAGTAATAATAGCAGCTCACTACTCAAAATGGGCAGAATCTGGGTTTGAGCCTGCAACCTCTTGATTATGAGGAATCTGTTCTTACCTCTGCACCAGATGAGTAGACATACCATATTTGTGTAGTTTGATATTTGTTCTTGGGTTTTTACTAATTGACAGCACCATGCAGATTGAATAATTTCTTTTTCTTTAGTTATTTTCTTGAATAAGAATGCATTTGTTTTGTTCTACCTTTTATGAAAGTGTTTATTTGATATTTGAACTTCAATCTTCTCACATTATACACTTCACATCAGCATTTTGTCATTATTGCAATAAGATGAAAACTTTTCTGGTTTAGTTATGTGTTCATAACAGAACAAGATGCAGAGTATGGAAAGATATGGAAGAAGATGATCTGCTGTGGCAACCCCTAACGAGAGCAGCCGAAAGAAGAAGAAAAAGAAGTTATGTGTTCAATATTTCTTGCCTCACATTTCATGTCACCCTACATTTACACAGATAGTTGTAGACATGGAACACACATGAAATTTATGTGTTCCAAATAACGATACATTATTTACCCTATACAACTCAAGGCACCCCACCCACCCAGATAAACACACTTGAGCTTGGAGAAGCTCAGCTGAGGGGGATGGGATAGCAGGCTGCTTGCTGCTTGTGCTGATTGACAAATTTGCAAGACAAAGATGCTGATGAGGAGGTGCGAAGAAATTTAAGGTGGCCAGGCATTACGACTTTTTTTGTGGGCTTCAGGGATCCTTGTGTTAAAGCATCATAGTATTTAAAACAGTAAGGTATGTTAATATTTATGGGGAACAAAGTAGGACTCAGACTAAATTAAAAGTGAGCTGAAAGATTAGACAAAAATGAGTTTAAAATATACTTGAAATGTAAGGTTAAACTAAGAAGAATCAAGCATTTTTAGTCTGGCAATAACAATACAAGATGCAGTACAGTTTTATTGGGTATTTACAGTATTCAGAATTTGTATTAGGAATTTAGCTGAGTTGAAACCCATGTACAGATATGTTTTATCAATGTACTTAAGTGAAGCACAAGTGTCAACAAGTTACTGTAAGTGACACAGGGTAACTCAGAGCATCCTACAATATGCTAACTGACTGTGAAACTAAATCAAGAGTTCAAAAATAAACAGAGTATAATTCACCATTACTGTTTGAGGTGTTTCTAATAACACTGCATAAAAATTCTTAAATATTCCAAATAGGTAGTTCATTCAGAAAAGAAATTTAGAAAATAATGGCTCATAAGTAAATAAGCACAACAATTATGAAGAGATTGAATATGTCATGGGAGAACATACTCATTGTAGCCTTTCTGCTGAATTTTGCCTCCATTTACTTTATATTCTCCATTCTGATTTCAGTTGCCCTCCTAACCAAATTAGCCCCCACTGTCAATATACCTTTAGGATATATTGATTTGCATACTAATCAGGAGTGTTCAGCACATTTACAATAATAACAGATTGTTGTATTCAACAGGCTGCCTCCGTTCAGTTGATCAGGGAAATGTATTTGAATGTTCTCTGTAAGCCATAAGGGGTAGTTATGTATTATATATGTCAAAAAACAAATGTATTAGAGGATTTCACCCAGCCAAGTAAATATATGAACAGCACACAGTAAGGTAAGCAGAAGGCAATGGAAGGATAGCAAATAAGAACAAATAAATGAGATAGACTGAGAAGAAGATTCAAGAGACAATATACTAGATGATTAGGAAAAACAAAGAAAGGAAAGCAGAATGTTTTCTGGCATTTACAACGTGAGATTGAAAAAAAACTGATGGGAATGAATGTAAAATAATGATAAAGTCTTCAAGGAAGGGAAAAACACAGAGATGGTGAAAACATGTAAATAAATGCCCATTTTAGAAGTTGTTGTAGTAAGTATTAAAACTATACTGTGCCAAATTTCTCTAGTTCTGTCAAAATTCTATTTAAGCACATGTATAATTTTGGTACAGAAGAATGGAACAGAAAGAGAATGAGCAACAGGCAATAAATTGTGTTGAAGTATTGAATGCCAGTTACTGAATTTTTAGATGTATTCAGTTTTTCTAGATAATATGCATTTCATCTTGTCAGACTTTTAAATGTTTATATTAACTGATAATACCACTTCATTGCGTATTGTATGCTGTGAGTATTTAAACAATTCTTTTGCCTTTATGACTAACCTTATAAGAAGTACTGAATAGTTAGAATTGCCAAGTAACAGCAACTGGGAGCATAACCAAGGTCCAATTTGTAATTGGTGGACATGTCAGAAAGCTAATTATTTGTAAGTGAGGTCTAAGAATGGCTGATGGTTAAAGATGTGGAAGTGGTCATGAACTCAGTAAGTGGTATGTGCAGCAGGAGAACAATTAGCATTGCATTCAGCATTGGTTAAAAAAGCAAAAGTGTCACTAATGGATGTTCACTTTATCTCAAAAGCAAAAGATGATTTTTGTATAAAAGGTGGATTTCATATCATTTGAGCAATTATCTGGTTTGCTTCTATATCTAATTTATTAGAATCTGACGGTGGTATTGTTTCAGTACACAGCTACTAGATGATTTTTGCAGCATTACAGACGTTAAATGTTCAGCCTATTCCATTCTTCTCATTCAGTCATACTAGGTACATTTTACACTTCAATACTAGTCTTCTCTAATGGAGTAAGTTTGGTGAAGGGTGTATAAATCAGACTTGGAAAAAAACAAAAAATGCAGAGTCTCAATGAGTTTAAATTTGCATTTGCATCTCAGTAAGCAGTAATATGGAGTTACTGTATGTATTATATATTCCAAAATGCTAATGTATTAGAGAACTTCACCCAACCAAGTAAATATTTTTATGAACAGCCTTAATGTAACAAAAAAGGGTAATATATAACGTTCATGGCACAAAACAAATTTTAAGAGAAAAGCCTAGTGTTGTCTATTCTGACAGCCAGGCCAGGTAACTAGTTGAAACAAAAACAGCCGAAGAAGGAGACTTTGCAGGCATCAATGAGATTCAATGTTTATTCTTATGGTTTAGTATTTTTTGTGCTATTTTGTTCTCTGTTCTAACCATGTGAGACTCAAATAATTTTCATGTTGAATAATATGCTTTTTTGTTTCCATGTTAGGTCTGAGGGGTACAAAACAGAAAATAAAATGTATTTTTATGCTTAATTGTGTGCATTTATATTTTCATTCTGATTTGTAATGCATTAATTAGTGGGGTTCTACAGACATAGCATAATAAGGAAATGTCAAAAAGTTGAAAAACCTGCTAAAAATGTTTGTGTACTGCATATGTGTCTCAGTGATCCATTTCAATCAAAGAATAAACATTCTCTTTCAATGCATTGTTTTTATTCTACACTTCATCTGTATTATGAAAATTTTTGAAGGCATTTATTTTCTTTGCCATCTGTTCTGAATGCTAAATCGCTCATCACTTTAAATTTCAGGTACTTCATCAATTTTACAGCTCTACTTTTAGACTACAGTGCATCCGGAAAGTATTCACAGCGTATCACTTTTTCCACATTTTGTTATGTTACAGCCTTATTCCAAAATGGATTAAATTCATTTTGTTCCTCAGAATTCTACACACAACACCCCATAATGACAATGTGAAAAAAGTTTACTTGAGGTATTTGCAAATTTATTAAAAATAAATAAATTGAGAAACACATGTACATAAGTATTCACAGCCTTTGCCATGAAGCTCAAAATTGAGCTCAGGTGCATTCTGTTTCCCCTGATCATCCTTCAGATGTTTCTGCAGCTTAATTGGAGTCCACCTGTGGTAAATTCAGTTGATCGGACATGATTTGGAAAGGCACACACTTGTCTATATAAGGTCCCACAGTTGACAGTTCATGTCAGAGCACAAACCAAGCATGAAGTCAAAGGAATTGTCTGTAGACCTCCGAGACAGGATTGTCTCGAGGCACAAATCTGGTTACAGAAAAATTTCTGCTGCTTTGAAGGTCCCAATGAGCACAGTGGCCTCCATCATCCATAAGTGGAAGAAGTTTGAAACCACTAGGACTCTTCCTACAGCTGGCCGACCATCTAAACTGAGTGATTGGGGGAGAAGGGTCTTAGTGACCGATGGTCACTCTGTCAGAGCTCCAGAGGTCCTCTGTGGAGAGAGGAGAACTTTCCAGAAGGACAAACATCTCTGCAGCAATCCACCAATCAGGCCCGTATTGTAGAGTGGCCAGACGGAAGCCACTCCTTAGTAAAAGGCACATGGCAGCCTGCCTGGAGTTTGCCAAAAGGCACCTGAAGGGCTCTCAGACCATGAGAAACAAAATTCTGTGGTCTGATGAGACAAAGATTGAGCTCTTTGGTGTGAATGCCAGGCGTCACGTTTGGAGGAAACCAGGCACCGCTCATCACCAGGCCAATACCATCCCTACAGTGAAGCATGGTGATGGCAGCATCATGCTGTGGGGATGTTTTTCAGCGGCAGGAACTGGGAGACTAGTCAGGATAAAGGGAAAGATGACTGCAGCAATGTACAGAGACATCCTAGATGAAAACCTGCTCCAGAGCGCTCTTGACCTCAGACTGGGGCGATGGTTCATCTTTCAGCAGGACAACGACCGTAAGCACACAGCCAAGATATCAAAGGAGTGGCTTCAGGACAACTCTGTGAATGTCCTTGAGTGGCCCAGCCAGACCCTAGACTTGAATCCGACTTGACTTTAAACATCTCTGGAGAGATCTTAAAATGGCTGTGCACCGATGCTTCCCATCCAACCTGATGGAGCTTGAGAGGTGCTGCAAAGAGGAATGGGCGAAACTGGCCAAGGATAGGTGTGCCAAGCTTGTGGCATCATATTCAAAAAGACTTGAGGCTGTAATTGCTGCCAAAGGTGCATCGACAAAGTATTGAGCAAAGGCTGTGAATACTTATGTACATGTGATTTCTCAGTTTTTTTTTATTTTTAATAAATTTGCAAAAACCTCAAGTAAACTTTTTTCACGTTGTCATTATGGGGTGTTGTATGTAGAATTCTGAGGGAAAAAAATTAATTTAATCCATTTTGGAATAAGGTTGTAAAGTAACAAAATGTGGAAAAAGTAATGCGCTGTGAATACTTTCCGGATACACTGTACATTTGCAAACATTTAGGTAATTCTTTAGTTCATCGTTAATTAAATTAACAGGACCCTTTAAAGTTTCTTTAATAATACTTATGTATGTAAGCTGTCTATAATCGGTTGTGTTAAAATGCCTGCTTTACACATGTACTTTTTTATTATATGTAAATATGGTAACACTTTAAAAAGTTTCACGATAATGTGTCATTGTATTTGGTTTAAATGAAAAACTTTGTTTGTGTTGGACTATATTTTTTGCCTTTTGTCACGTGGTCCTTTTTCTCTAGTGTTGTATTGTTTTCCTAAACTTACTGTTAGGCTATTGTCCTCTGAATCTCCATAAGGAAAAACATGACAAGAGAGTAATTCACCTTCTTGGACCAAAGAGACATGATAGATGCCTGCACCTGGTTTTAAAGGAAGGTGTAGCCTTTGGTATTTGGATCAAGTCTCATTCTATTTACTGATCCAATGCCGGCCTATAGGTCCATCATTGTGTCCATCAGAGTGAAAAGGATTCAACTGGGAATACAAGCTTAAAAGTGAATTTTGTTTTGGGCCAGAATTTATATGTCCTTGGATAAAATGTCAGCTAATCTTTTATTAACTCATTTGTTGTCAGTTGAAGTACATGGCAAAATGACTAGATGTTTATAGAGCTGCAAAGTCATTTCAGATCATTTCACTTGGTGCCATCATAAACACCTCTAATTTTAACTGTCGCCCGAGCTTGAAAGTAAATTTATTTGAATTAAATTATTCACATCAACTTTTTCATATGAAAAAGAACTGAGAAAACAAAATAAATGGAAAGTTTTTTTCATCATTCTGTGTTAACTGTGATTTAGAGAGTGGATTGCCCATATAAAACAAAAACTGGTAGCAGTTGGTCGTGACAGGTTCATATTACAGGGTTGTAATATGAATCAGAACATTCCTTTTATTAAAGTTTAAATTCAGTGTCATTTTTCAGTTAAATCATTCCCTGTTGTGTCTTGCAAACTCTCAGATTCAAGACAGTTTTTTGTATAACACACTTTATTTAGTGCAGGTGCAGAGCCCTGAGAAATGTTCTCAGGTAAAATGCAAATACAAATGTTGCAAATTACTGATTACATAATCAGTACACATAAATGCAGGAAAACTAAAGTTGTTTGAAATTGATTAACATAAACTGAGCCCAACAATAACTGTCCATTAATTCATTGCTGAAATATGGCTAGTTGACAATGAAGGACTGGAAACAGCAGCATCCCTGAGTAAACTATACCACTGTAGAGCCCACAGCCAACTATAGCTAAGAAAGTAAAAGACAAAGTTAGACACAATCACAGTCCTGGGGCCTCATGTACTATATAAGTGGTGCGTACGCACCAAAATGTTGCATACTCTCGTGTTCACGATCAAATAGTGACATATAAAAATTAAACTTGGCGTAAAGCTATGCACATTTTTATGCTAGCTAAAACCCTGGCATATGCAAGTTCTCTGCTAGGTTTTGCAAACTGGCAGCACTCAGTGTCAAAGCAGTGCTTTTGTTCAAGTGTGGTTTCCCTTTCTTTTTTAGATGCACATCCCTGATATGGCTTTATCATATACACTGAAATTACTGCATATCGTTTATTAGTTTAAGGCATCTGATTGTAATTAACCTGTAACAATATAATGGTCCACAGAATAGTCAAAGTATTCCAAATATCATAGCTGCTTTAGTGTTGTTACTCTCACTGCACCTTCTTCTTCTTTCTGCTGCTCCTGTTAGGTGTAGCCACAGCGGATCATATTTTTTCCATATTACTCTCACTGCACCACTCGAAGTATTAATATCACTGTATCTGAGTGGGGAAATCACAGATCTACAGCAGCTGATCAGAAAGAGAATTATATACAGCATCTAGCGCACGCTGCCTCAGCCATGCTGCCTGTTTGAACTGCTCTCATGTGGCAAACAGAGCCTTTCCTGTACTGACCTCACGGTTCAGAAACAATTTCATCCCAAACGAAATCAATCAGTCCATCAAGTGCTCCTTGTAGAACTGTTTTTACTTATAAGTACAATTACCTCACTGTACGCCATGTTTTAGTGTGAATTCTACACACGGCGTTATGCATGAGACCCCTGGAGAGCTCAGCCAACTGGCCATTCACAACCCACCTGGGAATTCTACATAGAGTTTATGCTGGGCTGTCAAATCTGACAACAGAAACTTTCCATCCAGTGATTTCAAGGATTCCAGTATTTCAGGTGTCTTTTCTATAGACAGGAAAAGAGCATAGCAGTAGAGTAGGGATACCAAGAAGAGAAACATAATAGAGGAAAGTTAGTAACAGTTTATAAATATTGTATTACTTATATTTTAGTACTAATGACCAGAGATTCAGTATGCACAGCTAATCAGCAGCTCTAGTCAGGGTATGCTAAACTGAAGTAGTGAGTCTTCAGTCTGCATTTAAAAGCTGAGACCAAAAGTTCATATGTTATATAAGGAGGCAGATCGTTCCACAGCTTTGGGGTCTTGTAATGAAAAGCTTGACCTCTGACTTAGAATCTTTAGTAAGTCAACATCTTGAGATTTATATATATAATCTGGTTTGTAAAAAAATAATAATTACAGATAAGTGAGCAAATTCTCTTTAATTACACTCTCATTGGTAAAAAAACAAAATGGTAGAGTTGTGCGATTATTATTTCCCTTGTACTTGCTTTCTGTTCTCACTTGTCTTCCCTTTCCACTTAGCTCCAGTGTTTCTCACAACTTACCATAGTAGCACAATTCAATGAGTATGCCAATATTAAAATCAGATGTTAATATTACTTTATTTAATTGGCCAATTTACATATATAGTTGTGTTTCTTGATCACCTATTTTTTTTAGCTATACTGAATCACAGCAATGGTTTTTCCACTTCAAGGAAAAAGGCAGGACCAGTGTTTATATAAAAATGTATGTTTACTGCTATGAAGCTATAAACAGCAACAGCTCCTTTGCTAACTCAATTCACAGTACCTAGTTATTAGACTCTTCTTCAGTAAGATTTTGACATGAAGCACATGTATCAAATTTGCCTGGTTCTGAGTTCTTTAATATTTTTAATCAGTTTTCATCTTTTTTACCTGATCTATGCTTATTTTTGTAGCTCTGAAGAAAGAAAGCTATATAACATTAAATCAGAGACATAGTGTATGAAAGATTTTATGGCTTGTTCATCATGAAAGATGATCAGGTTATACTATAAAAATGAATTTTTTTAGATTCAGTCACATTTTTGTTGTAGATAAGACATATGTAGGCCTGACAAATACATCACCAGATGTGCATTTTCTTTATTTGATGTTTTTCATTTTTAACTGCAAAATTGTTTAAGAGGTACAATAGTAGAGCGAAGTCTGATTTTATGGGATGTACAGCTTTTATCAAACATCTACAATAAGTAAAAATCTGTGAAAATCACATGAATTGTTTTGTAGTATTTTTCCATCATTAAGGACTGAGCATGTCAGTTCAGGAGCTTTTGCAGCATTTTATCTTTTGTTGCAGCCATGTTAATTTTGATATTTATAAGTAAACTGATTTTTCATTTAATTTCCAAGGCCCTGAGTTCAAGTGGTCCTCCTTATTTTGGAACACATGATTTTCTCTCCATAAGTTACAGTTTAGAGGTTACTCTAAAGGAGAGCCTTGTGCAGTTGTGATTCAATGCAACTTGTGAACACTTTTAAATATGGTGTACCACAAGAATCTATTTTGAGTCTGCTGCTTTTTCAATGTACATGCTTCCATTATGTCAGATTATCTCAAAGCACAAGGTGAGCTACCACAGCTATATAGATGACACACATTAGCATTTATCGATAGTGCCTGATGACCCTGATGTTCTTGACTCTCTGATCCAATGTCTTAGCAGTATTTCCGATTGGATGAATAGTAACTTTCTCAAACTATATATGGAGAAAACAGACACCTTGGTGAAACATGGATATAGTGAGGGTTTTAGAAATAAACTTAATCCATTAGCCTTAAAAGTCAAGACGGAGCTAAAAAAATGAGGGGTAATTATTGACTCTGACCTGAACTTTAAATCACATATAATCCAGATCACTAGGTTTGCATTATTTTCGCTTAAGGAATATAGCAAAAGTTAGTCCTCTTATAAATTTACAAGACGCTGAAAAATTAGTTCATACTTTTGTGTTTAGTCAACTAGATTACTGGAACGCATTCCTAACAGGACTACCTAAGAAAGACATAAATTGACTGCAATTAGTTCAGAATGAGGTAGCCAGAATCCTAACTAGATAAAGAAATTTGAGTACATCTCACCAGCTTTAGCGTTGTTACATTGGTTACCCGTGTCATTCAGAATTGACTTTTAAAATAATACTAATGGTTTACAAAGCCTTAAATAATCCTATATTTTGGAATGACTATCCCCTTACAGCCCAATGCGTAACCTTAGATCTTCAAATCAAGGTCTGCTTATTATTCTAAGCTATCACAGAACACTGAAAAACTGTTAACAAGAACTAAAGATTTTTCATTTGATATTTGCAGTTTTGAAATAAGTTTCATTTCACTGTACTAATAGAAAACATATGGATACTGTAAATGAAATATGTTCTAAGTACAAAGTTGAACACCATTATGAATCTTTTTTTCAATTATTTTTTATGTTCATTCATTGTCAAGGTCTTTTCTTTCAAAACTATTAAAATGCTGCGTACAGCTTGTTAAAATACAATAGTAATGCTGTCATTATTTCTTAATGACTGAAGTGGTCAGTACAAATTAAACAGAAATAAATGAAAAAATATTGTTCATTATGAGTAATATTTAAACCTTATGAGGTGTTTGAAAGATATAAAGTGTGATCATTTTAACCTATTTTTCTTTTAGCAATAAGCAATTCATAATTTAATTTGTTTCTGGCATTTTGCATGCCAGACAACAATGCACTTTATATGCAGAAAGAGTAGGAAGAACTAGCTATCAAAGCAGTCATTATCGCAAAGATGTCAGGATACAAGTATTTAATTTTGTTTACTTTTATCACAAATGTTACACAGCAATGTAAATTGCAACGTGTGTTGTCATTCAGAAGGATTCAGATTCAAATTCCCACTTAGCTACCGTCTGTTTGAAGTGTGTTTACATGCTTTCCGAGTGAGCAAAAAGGGTTCTCTTTAGTTGCATCAAATCTTGCCTTACATCCTTGAGTTGTGCAGTTTAGGTGGTGTTTCTATATCGTCCCCTTTGAGTGAGCGAGAATTTGTGGATATGTACTGTACCTTCCTTTATACAAATGTAAAACTGGGTTTATATTAAATTTGCCAAAATGGAGGCTGGTTTAAGCTTTGTTATTCTGTACTTAATTTTTTTTTGCTAGAAGACACCAGATAAAGACATTACATTGAGATCACTTATATTTGCATGTATATGCTTCTGTTTTTTTTTTTAGTATATATTGGCATTTGTATAACCATGTAATCCATGGAATGCACACAGGCAACACAGAAAATACTGTATATTGATGCTGGCAAGCCCAGAGCTTTGAAAATAAAATAGTGATTACTATTACTACTAGTCTATGTAAACTAATTTGAGTAGCAAGAAAAGTGCTATAATAATGTAATTAGTTGTCATTATTGTGATGATTCATGCATTTTCAAAGAGGTTCATTGTGTGAAACACTGATTTTTGATTTAATGAATTAAGTTATTTGGGTAGTGTGTTATGGGACTTGCGTATATAAATTACACAAAGTAATGCTCTTACTCCATGTTGTTCAATAGTGAAGGAAAAACTAGAATACAGCTATTATAGAAGTAAAATAACTATGTTACAATAGCAAATAAAAATGTGTCATGTTAAATAATACTTATTAGTGTTAATCACAGGTGAAAATAAAGAATCTATTACTCATACTCAGCTATTTACTTATTAGTGTATTAAATAATTAGTGCTCATTTCCAATGAAAATTTAAGATTTAGTTATAAAAATACTTTTGAACAGCCAGTCTGAATTAAAACTATAGCTATATCAGAAATCAGCTCATGTTATACAGTAGTTACCAGTTTGTAGGAAATAATGTTAACATTTTCCAAATAATTGCCAGCCTTTCACTTTGATCATTTTTATTGTTATTTTCCAGTCTGTTTGGCTTTCAAACATCATTTTGCACTCATACTTTTGTCTTATTTAATATACAGTAACAACCTTATTGAGAGAATTGCAAGAGAACAAATGTATTTGTTTACACCAGACCTTTTTCAAAACCCACTTTACTTTGTCAGTTTTATTGTGGCTTTATAGGTGGTCATAGTTTTTCATTAATGGAGCAACACTTTATCCCTTCATCAAAGAAAAAGAAAGCCTTTTTGACAGTATTTCATCAAAGCATGGGAATTTATTTCAATTTGTGCAGAATCCAACTGGCAACTGTGGGATGTGAACTCATGACTTCGTCTGTCATTCCACTAGCAGACAATGTCAAGCAATTTGAAAGGCTTGAACAAAGTCTTTTTATTTTATTTACTGTGATTGCTTGTTACATAACCTTGATGAAATATTTTTATTTAAATTATTATTTTAGTTTTCTGATTGTACAGATATACACTATTTAGAAAATTGACATAATGAAATAATTGATATGTGTTTTAATTATGTCTGAAGCATCCACCTCCACGTCCACATCCTCTAGGATAAAGTAGCACATTTTAGTGCCCAGTGAAATTATATTTTGTCATTTCTATTTGACACTGCACTATTACTTTTTGTAATACAATTGTATGAGCTCTGGTGATTTGGGATTGAGACTACCTTAAGTGAAATATATATCTTTGTGATTTTTGTTTAAAATCAGCTAACATTTATTTTGGCAATCTGCCAAAATTGCAGGTCATATGCATTCTCCTTAACTCTGTCCCTCCTTGGCTCTTTGATTGGTATCCCCTTATAGATTGCTTCCTTTTGTTGTTTATTTTGTTTTTGATTGCACTTTTTCTGATCTTTCCTTGACCACTTTTTTCTCTATAGGTTTTTTTGTAAATTGTTTGAAAATTTTTCCTAGGGCTGATGTTTTAAATGATTCCTTAAACTTTCTGTTTTTGCCTTATCTTCAAATACACATGTTTTCCTGTAGTAGGGTCCTATGGTCAACCTATTTTCCCGTTCAATGTGTGTATTATTTAGACCTGGATGAGTTTATAGCTCTTGTACATTTACTCTTACCAGCTTTTGTCTCAGTCAGGGTTGACTGCTATTGTAGTTAAATACCATTTCTTTTACACTAGTAATCCTATGCAATTTGGTCAAGTACTACAACAGACAGGAGACAAAGTTACACTTTTACTCATATAGATTAACATAAGATTCCACTTATGCTCAAAATATAAGAGTAAAATGAGTGTTGCCAAAATAATACAGCCTTATTATTAAGCAGTTTATCTTGTGCACTTAGGCTACCAGGTGTCTCTCAGTCTGAGTATGTTGAATGGTCTCTGATCCAACGTGGTCCAGCGTGGCCTTTGGATGGAATGGTAGAGACACATTATGGTCACCTGCATGTATAGAACAGCATAGACATCAGCATGACCGTGTACATTAATGGAGCAGCAGAGTTGTAGCATGCCTCTGCAAGCCTTAATGTATCCAGATCTGATGGTCCTTGATAAACCCCTGGACTAATGGGTATGTAGTCCAGCCTCAGGCATGACATGGCCTCCATTCCATCTCTAACCAGATTGTAGTTTCATCTCGATCACCTGTCTTCATGGCAGGAGAAGGGCTGCTTATGCTTCTGAAACTTGGCTTCCTTCAGGAGGCTCTTAAATTCTCCCTGTTCTTTTCTTTCATCTTTCACATGAATCATGTTTATCTCTTTTAAACTGTAATTATAATTATAAACACAATAAAATTATAACAGGCTCCATTTTGGTTTTTCAACTTGCGGTGTAACAATGATGATGCTTAATGACGTTGGAGCACTTTGCCAACTCCAGAAGCATTCTTGTACATGTAAAACAGAGGTTTTTTAAGAAACTAGGTTTCTTCCTGAACTGAGTCACTGACCTTTGTTTGTGCATGTAAACACACTCACTGTAAATACCATTTTTTTGCATTAGTTCCTCAAGATCCATAAACATAGTTTATTTATATGTAAACGTTTATCCTTTCATTAACACATTTCCACTTTCTCTGTTTCTACAGTCATCTCTATAAGCTTAATCGTGAATATCAAGAACAGAAGGAGTGTAAAGAAAACATTTTTGCCTTTGCTTCTGATTCTGTTGTGTTAGATATTTGCATATAAAATTTAAAAAGACATTTTCAAAATGTAGTTCTTTAATTTTTGTGTCAAAGATAATAGTGCTAACAATCATGAAGGTTTACTAAATCTTCCACTGCTGTTTTGACTAAGACATCAAAATGAAATACAAGATCAAGCGATCATAAACAAAAATGAAGAAATAATTAAATAAAACAGAAACTTTTTCAAGATCAGATATCCTGTGCCCTCCAGATTGTTTGCACTAAAGGTTTAGCATTTTCATTGTTTCAAAGTGATGTGATGCAAAAATGTTAGCAAACTTAAAATGTAAATAAAGAAATTGTAGACTTAATAGTTAAAATTCTTTTCTAGAAATGCTGTCAAATACTGTCAAAAGACTGTCATTCCTTTCCCTTTTGCCTGTTATATGTAGAACTACGGTATAAATGATTCTTCCTTTTCTCTTCTTAAAATTCAGATTTTAGAGTATTCTCTCATACCAAATTCTGATTGCAAATGTATTTTAACATATTTCTAAACTGTTACTAAAAACAAGTAGAGCTTGACTGATAAAGGAGTTATGCTGCTCTAAAGATAAGAAGGGTTTTGAGCACTTCGGTTCAGTTATTCTGTGATCTAAATATTTAATGGCATGTTCTTTTTTTTTTTTATTTTTTTTTTATTAAACTCACTCAGATTCCAGTTTGGCCCCTCTTTGTGTGAAAGTCTAGATGTAGGTGTCAATGAACCCCTCCAAATGACTGATGCTTTCTGCAGGGCTGTTCTGTACCTTGTGCACAGTGGTGCAGAGCAAAGTGCCGCCCGTCCCCCCATTCCCCCATCCCCCCATCCATCATCCCTTAAAGTCTTTGCCCTCTGCCCAATCTTTAAGTCCCATATTCAGGTTCTTAATTTTTTTTAATTCAGAATTGCTACTTTCATTCTTAATGAACTTTCCTTTTTTTTCATTACTCGCTTTGTATGATCAATCTAAACATCTGGTTTCCTTGCTTTTTATAATGACTCAACTTATGATATGACATGTCTTCATCTTTCAAAAACAACATTGTAGTTTTTTCTTGCCATTTTGTTCAATTAATATTGTTTAATTCAGTCTTCTACTAAAAGTAATATTCATAGCTTTTATCTTTTTCATTTAATTATAATTGATTCATCTTTTCTTAAATCCCAGAAAATTTTGACTGTACATGTCTGATATTACTCTTAATCTCTTTATTTTTTAGTATTGCCTTGTTTGTGTAAATTATTCTGTATGACTGCGTGAAAGAAAAATGAACTGCTTGCAAGCTATTTAAGGTTAATAGCTAACAAAGCAGTTTTGCTGTAAAGGCAGGTTATTCATACTGGCGTCTGTCATAAGACAGGGTGCAGGATAACTTCCAGTTTCTTTAGGAATGCGTCTATTTGACACAGGAAAGATTACTTTTCCTTCTTTAGGGTTTATCGGACAAGTAAAAAAAATAAGAAAAGATGGCCTATTAGCGTAATAATATAAAATGCTTAAGTAAACGATATTATGTTTTTTGGTTAAGTAAGGGGAAGGGGGTGGAAGAAGAAATTATAAAAGGCCTTGCAACCTACAATCCAGGTACTTATCTGTAAAAATCTAATTTATTGAACTATTCCTTTCTTCCTCAGGGGGTTTCTTCCACAACTGTATACTCATGACTCATGACTCATAATCATGACTAGACAATAATACAGTTTAATGTGTGCTGTCAGAGCAGGAGATGCTATCACCTTCGGTCAAATAAGATCCGAATATGCAAGAAAATAATTTACATGTAATGTCAACCAGAATTCATGAGGGAAGTATGTACAAAACTTATAAAACTACCATAGGAGGACAGGCAGTCCACAGTATGGGGAACCAGCACAAGTAGTATCACACATTGCTACTAGGGACGCATACTGAATGGCAACCATTCTTTTGACGATTTACCTAGAAGAGTTACTAAACCCAGGCTAAAAACCTCAGCCACTGACCTAATGAATTCAGATTTAGGAGGCCTGGGGTAACTGGGCAAGCTAATACACAGGATAGATGATGACCTTATTATCATGAAAAACCATGAAGTTTAAATATTTGGACTCACTGATCACCCCATTGGGCACTCATGAAAGTAAATAGTTCACTTGAGTTGAATTAATAGGTAGCGTTGGTTTAAGGACAGGACATTGGGCCTTAAACCACAAGCTTGCTGGTTCTGTGTCTAACTCTACCTTATGACTCTGAGAAAGTCACTTACTCTGTCTGTTCTCCAATTTTGAAAAAGTATTATTGTATTTTCATTTTTTAAGTCACCTTGGATAAAGGTATTAGTCATTTATACAATTGTACTGTACATTTTGTTGTTTCTAAATCCAAGAAATGACATAATGTTCTCTGAAATTGTTCTTCATTACTTATGAAAAAAACTTGCATTCTGTATAGCAAACTTTGCTCAGTCAGAATATGCTCAGTGTTGATTGTGTAATAAAGCAAATATTTAAAATAGGCAGAGGTATAATGAAGGAGAAAGTAGACTACAGAGGTAAGTGAGCCCTACAGGCATTGCATACTGTAAATGATTCAGTGAAATTAAATTCCGCATCCAGAAATGCAGCTAGAAGGCAAATGTCAGCAGAGAAGGACATGTTTAGTAGTTGCAATGTATGTTTGAGGATGTCCTTTTCAAAGTGCCCTCAATAATATTCTCTTTTTTTAGACAATTATTTTTAACTTGCTCACTGTCATTGATCTGCCTGCCTTTTCTAACATTGTCTCTATTCCTTACATTCTTCTACAATGTCTCTCTGTAATGATTCCTTTGAAATTGTTCATTTCTTTACTTCATTGGCATTTCATCTGCAATAACACCAAAACTTGGTGTTCTACCTCATGCTAAACACTGCAGTGAGCCCCCGTCTAACAATAAAATGCAGCTATGAACAGTGGCAATATGGCCCCCACCCTGTGGCACTACAGTAACATGCTGTGCGGAAATGTCCCAATGAGGACTGTAACAGATAGTCCAGCCACAGACAGACACGACACCAGATGTTCCCAACACACACAGTTTATTTACAATTTCCCAACACACAAAGCCAACGACAGTGCACAAAACACCACACTAACTCAGTCGTTTTCCTTTCTCCGGCTGCCTCCACTCCTCTCTCGCAAGCTCCATCTTCTCCCTCCCGACTCCGGCTCCTCGAATGGAGTGAGGCGGCCCCTTTTATCCTGCCCCTGGATGTGTTCCAGGTGCTCGGTGATGGTCTTCCGGCAGCATTTCCTGGTGTGGAGGAAGTGCTGCCCTTGCACCCGGAAGCACTCCGGGCATACGCAGTTCCTGGTTCGGCACCACATCCTGGTGTGGCGGAAGTGCTGTCTTCCAGGGCTCTAGGACCGTCCAGGAGCCCCCTGGTGGTGGCCACGGACCCCCACAGGGTTGAGCCTCCCAGCTCCATCTCTGTGGCCCTGATGCAATCCAGTGGGGCTTCCCTCTTATGCCCATGGAAAGATAGTTCCCCTCTCCCGGGGCCTCATGCATAATGCCGTGCATAGAATTTGCACTTTAACACAACGTAAGCACAAAAGCCGAAATGTGCTTACGCACAAAAAATTCCAGATGCAGCAACCTGTGCGTTTGCCAACTTCCACGTTCTTCCGCTACATAAATCCCAGTCAGCGTGAAAAGTAACGCTTGTGCACCCGCCTACTATCCCGTCCCAACTCCTCCCAGAATTACACCTCTTTGAATATGCAAATCAATATAAATATCCATTAAAATCAGCCTTCTGTGAAAAGACAATGGGAAAAGCACGGGGGAAAATATAATAATTTCAGCGAATACCAAGTGGAGGCAAGGAAAAATGTACTATTTGTTGGTTTAAACAGTGGTATAAACAACAAAAGGAAGTTGATTGAGTGACATAGCGTGCTGGAGTAACTCAAAAGTTCAAGTTCACAAAGTCTCACAGTGCCCAAAATAAAAAAGAAGCTGTCACATATCAAAGTCGCCGTGAAAAGGCGAGTCGTAGCCCACCGGCTGAGTGTCATATGAAAGCTTATAAAGGGTACAGAGAAAAAAATAGGCACACGGTGGGAAAAAATCACGAAATGTCAACTTTAATCTCAAAATTTCCACTTTAATCACATAGTTTATTTTGTCATTAAAGTAGAACATCATAAACTTCATCTTAAAATTGTTTAATTTATTAGTTTCTTAAATCCCATCGTAACTAATGTAGCAGGTTAAATGCTTTGTTTTGTATTTGATCTATGTGTGTGAATCACTATGTGCTTCTTAAACCGGCTTTCTCTTTCTCCGACAGGACACAGAATCCATTACATTCATGATATTACAGCTCTCTGAATAATTAAAATACTGAGATGTATACGTGATATCATTTTCATGATGATAGGAGTTAAATCATGTTATTAAACATGGGAACATGGTGGCGCAGTGATTGTTCATGTCTCAGATGCTTGCTGCGCCATGCGCGACCTTCGATGAAATGCTTTAGTACAGAAATACTGACTCTTTCAAATGTACTAACCTACAATTCCTGTCCTTACTTTTCTTTCTCCAAATACCCAATCGCCACACAATCAGCTTTGTAATAGACATTAAGCCATCTGTAACTTAAAACGCAGATTCTTCAAAACTTTTAAGGAACATTGAAATATCTTTGTGGTACGTGTTTAATTATTCTATCCATCTATCCTTCCAGTGTCACGCCAGTCCCAGTAAGAATACAGCGCGAGGCAAGAACAATCTGTGAACAGAGCGCAAGCTAATAGCTAGCGCTGTGGCACAGTGTCCTGGCATGTTTAATTATTGACAATATACTGTAGATTATTTAAATGAAGTTAAAGTTTTATCTGTATAATATAATAAACATATTTTGCTGCATTTCATCTTAAAAATGATATGGTCATCATATGTAAATACGCGCTTTATGAAGTGCCTCAGGTTGTGCAATATTGTAACTGTAGTGCAAGTTTACAGTGAGGTAATTCTACTTGTAAGTACACACAGTTCTACAAGGAGCACTTGATTGAGTGCATTTATAGTTCTTGGGATTAAACTCTTTCTGAACTGCGAGGTCCGTACAGGAAAGGCTTTGAAATGTTTGTCGTGTGAAAGCAGTTCAATAAACAGCAGGCCTGAGGCAGTGTGTGCTATTGATGCTGTATACCAATAATTCACTTTCTCAGCTTCTGTAGATCTTTGATTCCCCACTCAAATACAGTGATATAAATACTCTGAGAGGTGCACTGAGAGTAATATGGAAAAAGATGATCCACTGTGGCAACCCCTAACGGGAGAAGCTGAAAGAAGAAGAAGGTACAGTGAGAGTAACAACGCTAAAGCAGCTATAGTATTTAGAATAGTTTGACCATTCCTTGGACCATTATATTGTTACTGGTTAGTTACAATCTGTTGCATTAAACTAATAAACAATATATGGTTAATTTCAGTGTATTTATAAAGCCGCGTCAGGGATTTTAATCTAAAAAAGAAAGGATAACCACACAGGAACAGTAGCACTGCTTTGATGCTGGGTGACACCAGTCTACAAAACTGAGCGCAGAACTTGCATACGACAGGGTATTTATGCCAAGTTTAGGTTTTATACTGTACATCACGATTTAAATGTGGAAACATTCTTATGCAGCATTTCTGTGTGTAGGCACCGTTTATATATGAGGCCCCCGGTCCATCCTTCTTCCAGACATCCCCGTGGGGCAGGATCCCTGGTCGTCTGCCACAGGACATAACACACAGGTCTGTCCAAATATCAAATATCAAATTCATAGACATTAAAATCAAATCTAGCATCTTGAAATGAAATTGCCAGGCATTTTAATACCTAAATGGGAAATGCTTCAGTACAATTCACTATTGCATAAGGCCAAGGAATGATTTTTGGCTAAGATAAAAAGTGAAATTATTAAGCTAAATGGTCATTGTCCATGTTTGTGAGTCTTTAAGTTTCTTCACTCTTCAGGGGCTTTTTGACACTGTTAAACAAAAACAGAAACATAATCCAAATTGGATATAAAAATAGAACTTTTATGTCATCAAAATAGCCTTAGATTCTTTATCTGTATTTATTTTTGAAGATTCATTGTTTGACAGATAGATTTTTCTATTTTAATTTCTGTTAATATTATCTATGCAAATCTGTGAATTATTTTTGATTTGGCATGATTTAAAATTTCTTTTAAGATAATTGTGTATAATTACTTCCTATTCCACATAAAAACCCTGGCAAAACCCTCCAGTCATTTAGTCTTCAAATAAATGCTTAAGTTCTTTTTCAGAATAGACACACACATTTCATATTTTAAAATCAGTCTTGATTCATTTGTAAAAAATTACAGATGTTTAATCAAAGCTGCAGCTTGGCTTGTGTTGCCTATTGTTAGTCCCAACTCTTTATGTAGAACTTGGTTGGAGCACTTTTTTAAAATTGCTTTTTCTCTTGATATAAACATTGAAAGTTGGAATAAAAGAACGACTGCCCGTGAGACCAGAACTTGACATTTCGAATTCGGCAAAGCTGCTTGCTGTTCTAATGACTACAAACATGTGCACAGATAAGCAACAAGCATGGCTAACTGAAATAAGCATTATTATATTGTGTCAGTAACACTCACTAAAGAATCACATTACATTTAAGTCAGTAAAGATTACATTTTATCCATTTTTAAACACTTCTAACCCATCTTATAATGAAGCAGTGCCAGAGTCTCTTCAATCAGTGTCAAGCACAAAGCAGGAGCCATCTCAGAACCTGGGACTGTAGCCCTGATTGCCTGCAGCTCTGGCATCACTTGCACCTTGGTCATCGATAATCATGAAACTGAGGATGAACTAGTACAATCAGGGCCCACAAACAAGCAAGACTAGTGCAGCAATAATTGCATAGTGTAGTTTATTCCACATGTCTGTGTCCAAAACAAAGTATGGTGCTGTTTTTAATAAATAAATAATCAATGATAAATCAGTGTCTTTATGGAGGTTGAAATCCAAATGAATAAATAATTCACTAACAGGTTAAAATCAATCCTATAAACACAGTCAAGATTAGTTCTTGTACATCTCAAGCCCTAGTGCATCCTTTCATGACATTGTTTCCTTTGCTCACCAAACTAAGGTGCACATAGGCAAGCATGTGCAACCCTCTTTAGCTCATGTCCCCAATACCAGCCCTTGCCGTGGGGACCCTGCAAGCTCTGCTCCTTTGTTCAACCACTATCCCTCAGCATCCATGAGACCTCACCAGAGCAATTAGCACCTCTTTGCCTCCTTTCTACTATACCAGCTCTGCCCAGATCATTACCTTTCCTGTGTATTTGTATGTCTTTGACTCGATTCTACCTCTGTTTTTCTCTTGTTCTGTATCTTCCTCCCATCTATCTTATTCAGGTTCTCCTTATACTTGTGGGTGTAGGTGCTTTCATTAATGACCCATGAAATGTCATTGACGAAACAGGCAGTTCCAGTCCAGTTTAGTGATTTGTGAGATAGCAGTACTAACCTCTACATCTCTGTGATACCCTATTGCCCCAAAGGCAAAAAAATAATGCAAAAATAATAATAATCCAAAGAATAAAGCAATTACTGTAAGTAATGAAAAGTGAACAGATCAATATAGAAATTAGCATGGGAAAATACCAAAAATACATATCATGAATTAAGTTCAACAATGTCAGCGGTCCCGATATCTATGCAAAAGGACGAAGGGCCATCTTTAGAGTCCTGGTGCTTCCTGTCTTGCTATATGGTTGCGAGACATGGGTGCTATCCAGTGACCTGAGATGAAGACTGGACTCCTTTGGTACTGTGTCTTTCCGGAAAATCCTTGGGTAAGGTTGATTTGACTTTGTATCGAATGAGCGGTTGCTCATGGAGTCCTGAATGAGGCACATTACCTAATTGTTGGGTACCCAAGTGGCTGGACCAGGCCAAGGGGTCGCCCACATAACACCTGGCTGTGGCAGATAGAGGATCATAGAGGGTGGGACTGGACCATGTGTCTGTCTAGGGGGTTGCCACCCGAGATCCTGAGCTGTTTTGTCGTATGGTGGGTGTGGCAACACACTGTACCAGTGCATGCTCCCCAACTTGACTTGAATGTCAGTTTGTAATCGTAATAGAGTGTTAGGGAAAATACCCTCTATGTAAAAGTAGTTGTGAGTCACTGTTAACAGTGAATTCAAGATGGATGTCCTTCAGGTCTGATGGAACCTGTTTCCTTCACTGCTCAGTGCACTGTGACAAGACTGCCTAATCTAACAAAATAGCATCTTAATTAAGTTAGGTTCATTTGTAAAACACACTTGTATACGCCAGTCAGCAAACAAATAAATGATATAATCTGAAAACACAACTTTCTGTTAGCATTATGTGAACATCACACTATAGTTAAACAAATTAGTCTTTTTCAAATATCTGGTTCAATGACTAGGATTTTCCTGTATATGAAGTGTTACAGAGAACAAAATAATAAGTTAAAATGTCATATAATTTCATCTTTATCATGGTGTGCTGGTACAAATGACACAGAATGTCATTGTTAAACAGGAAGTTATGGTTAGAGGTTTTTCCCTTACAAAGAAAACTGGCCATGAAGAGAGATGGGATTTTTCACTAGTGGGTCACCAGCAGCCATGGGCTATTGTACTGTATCATATAAAATAGAATTTTAAACAACAATGCATATATTTATTGTATTAAAAATATAAATGTATGGAGTAAAGTATGAATACATTTACTTTTAATGATAACAAGCATATTTATTTGGAGGAATATTATGTCACTATATTCCTTTCAACTTAAAACATCTGAAGACTGACAGAGAAATGTGAGTCAGAAAAAGGAAAGAGTAGTATGAAAAAACAACAGATCACAAAACTGTAAAAATGTGTGTTTAGATTCATCAAGATGTATAGAAATAACCGCCCGATTTACCACAATGCCTTAATCTGCTTGCACATCTCCTAGAACTAATGAGGGGGCACAGGAACCAGAATGTGTGATGGTGGCAGCCCAAGGCAGCTAGAGCAAGTGTACAGTATTGCCAAGTGAGAAGAATTCTCAGTGTGACGCAGAACAAGGTTACAAAAGAAGAACAAGACTGAATATTCTTATACAGTGTGATAAATTTTCTTTTGAAATAAAAAAGAGTCATAAAACACAAAAAAAAACACAAAAAAAGACGTTTGGTTGATCAAAAGCAAGTGTATATAGCAGTTGATAAATGGCACATGACAAAATGGTAGTTTTATACAGAAAACAAAATGGGGACAGGAAATGTTGGCGGGATATGACGTCGATGCTGTGGGATGGAACCGACGTCATTAACAGAAAACCGGAAATGATGTTATCATGGAGTGTCGGAAGTTTCATCTTGACAAGAAGTGATGTCTTGGCGGCCATTTAGAAACCCAGAAATACGCTCTTTATTTTTCTTCGGTTTTCCTGCTGAGAAAAATGAGAGAATCAGGTTAGTACCGTGTGACAACCCCTTGTCTCACGATGTTTCACTCACCTTTAGGCTGTTCGACTGCCTTCTAAGCGCATGTGTGTGACAACAGTAAACCTTGATTATCCATCAGGGGTCAGGACTGAGTCTGTGACAGATAAGAGAAAAGACCGGTAACAGAACAGCTACTTTAAAAATGGTATACAGAAGATTACTTTAGCAAATAGTCGTATTCATTTACAAACAAAAACTATATTAACAAAATATAATATAGTTTTAACAAACTTAATTCGTATAGTATTGTAACGACCAGCTACTGACGTTTTCCATTTTTTACTTGGAGTATTTGTTCTGTAACAAAGAGTGTTCTGTCTTATACGCTGTTATCTGGGTTATGGAGCACACCTCCAACACAATAAAAGAAAGCTTTCCCTATCAATCAGTTTATCTCCTGCCACTTACGTTCCTTTTTTCTCTATAACCGAAACACTTCTGCTTATTGTCTCCTGACTCCCTACTCAAAACCTTTATCCGAAGCACCTTCCTTTTTCTCCTAGCTTTTCCTGTCACTAATCTCCTAAGAGGCATGTTTGCCCCTTACAGAACAGAAGCCCCTTCACTCAGTCCCATCACTTATACCATTCATTCCACCCCTTCTGCTCCCACAAAAATCACAAGCTGCCTGCATGTCACAATATATTAACAAAACATAATATAACAGAATTTAAAAAGAAAATTACAATACAGAGAAACATTAATATTAACACAGAATAACATTAGTGTCAGTGGTTTTGATTTTCAACACATTTTTCAATTTTGTTGGCATCACGCTTTATATCGTTCACTGTTCTTCCTACTCCATAAATTGAAGCAATACTTGAAACACATTTCAGTTTTATAGATGTTTAATAATTTCAATTTTTTGTGACAATTCCAACACTACACAAATAAATTTATCGGCCATAATGATGTATAGCATATTAATTATAACAAAAGAGTAAAGTTATGAAACGCTATTAAAACTGAAGGTACATAACTGATACCATGTTCTAATGTGCAAAGCTTGCAATGTACTGCATGGCAGTAGTAGTATAGTAATAGGTAGGTGCTGGCAGGTGCAATGGTTGGTTTAGTTTTATTTTTTTGGTCCTAACAATTAATCAAGGTTTTACTGTATTTCAATATGTTGACCAGATGAGTTAACATTTTTCCCATCACTATACACGTCAAACATATTTTAAAGTGCACAAAACTTACTTCCTCAAAAAATGGAGCAACAGAAAGTGGTTGTCTTACAGTCAGAAAATTCATGTCCTCTGTGTTCTACACATTTAGCATTTTCCTTGTGTAATGATTATTTCTCAATGAAATTAAGCAAGAATAATTTCAGAGAGAGGAACATGAGAGAAAGGATATACATGGAGTTTGTGTGTATGTGTAGCGAACAAGTCATAGGTTATTGAGAAGCGAGGGGTTAGTTATGGGCATATGTGACATATATCTTGAACAGATGTTGAACTGAAACGATAAACCACATAGAATGTCAGTTTTTCAGATCTGATTTACATCATTTTTTTGTGTGGTACTGAAACTGATACTGATATTCACCTCAAATATGACCTACATTTGAATGCTCAAATTACAATTTATTTGGAATCATATTTCACACTACCCAACTAATATCAGTTCACTGTTTATGCAAATTTCATCATATCTCTGCTTTGAAAGTCAAGATGGATGACAATGCTGATTCAGCATGCCAAGGAAAATAATGTGCATTTGCAGTTATTGTCACAAGCCAGCATAGCTCAATTGCTATTCATTTTCTGATTGAAATTGCATTGCCAAACATTCACATAATTAAGTGACCACCCCTCTCAACATCCTAAAATTGTTAATTAATCATTCTAACCTGCTTTGGCTCGTTTCTTGTGCCCATGGGTTTCTGCATACAGATGCTGCAGTGGTAATTGCACTCAAAACAGCACAAAATAGTGCAGCGGTCACTCTGCCAGAATCCATATGGTTCCTTGGGTTGCATGTGCCTGACATATTTATTTTCTTTCCATTCGTGCACAGGCAGTCCCCTTGCAGAAAAGATATCTTTACATACTGTTGTCAGATATGGATTGCTTGCAATTTAATCTGAGCAAAAAAATAAAATTGTATCTATAAACCAAAAATCGAAAATGAGTTACTTATATATATCAACATAAGTGGACACATGTAACTATGAGCATAATACAGCAGACCATAGTACCTTTCTTGAGTTAACATTGTTGCATAGTAAATATGGCATGTGTCTACAGGAGAATTTGAGTTATTACAACCTCCTCTCATAGAGTGGGTGATCAACTGGTACACAGAGGAAAGTGGTCAATAACAACAGCCTGTGACAGTTTAATCATACGACTGATTTTTGACACACCTGTGTTTATGGCCTGGTGTGTGCCACTGAGTTCATTATGTTTAAGCAAGTAGACGTTTTACAAATACTGTATGTGAAATGTCGTAGCTATTTAGTAGTGTTGCACATTGTCATAATGCCCATCGTGGCAGCTCAGAGCCAATCCCTGATATAATCCCACCTCAACCTTAAACACATCCATCACTCCTACCACAGACCTCACCACTATCTCACTTCTTTGGTACATATCCTGTTCCACTCTTACCGGCTACTCTTCCACTCCTAGCTTCCTCATACAATACCACAACTCCTCTCTAGGCACCCTGTCATATGCTTTCTCCAGGTTCACAAAGACACAATGCAACTGCTTTTGACCTTCTCTATACTTCTCCATCAACACACTCAGAGCAAATATTGCATCTGTGGTGCTCTTTCCCTGCATGAAACCTTACTGCTACTCACTAATCATCACCTCCTTTCTTAACCTAGCTTCCGCCACTCTTTCCCATATCTTCATCCTGTGACTGATCAATTTTATCTCTCTGTAGTTGCTACAGTTCTGCACATCACCCTTATTATTAAAAATCAGTACCAGTACACTTCTTCTCCACTTCTCAGGCATCCCCTCATTTTCTAAAATATGTATTCACTACAGCTATGTCCAAACTTTTCCCAAAATCCACTACCATCTGACCTTCTTCGTTCCTCTCCTTGACTCCATACCTACCTATCCCCTCCTCATCCCCTGTGTTCCTTTCACCAACATGTCTGTTGAAATCCTCTCCAATAAACACTCTTTCTTCCTTGGGTACACTTTTCACCACTTCATCCAACTTATTCCAGAAATAATCTTTCTAGTCCATCACACACCCAACTTGCAGGGCATATGCACTAGCAACATTCATCATCATACCTTCATTTTACAGCTTCATAATTATCACTTTCTCCAACACTTCTTTCACCTCCCAAATACTCTTCCAAAATACCGTTCCTTCAGCACAACCCCTACCCAATTTCTCCTCCCATTTACAAAATGGTAGAACAATTTGAACTTGCTTGCGATATACCTGGCCTTACTCCCCTCTATATGATCTCTTGCATGCACAATATGTCAACCTTCCTTCTCTCCATCATATCGGCTAACTCTCTCTTTTACCAATCCTACTGCCAACATTCAAAGTTCTTACCCTCACTTCCACTCTTCTAACCATCCTTTTCTCCTCCTGCCTCCAGACATGCCTTTCCCCTCATCTTCTCCTTTGGCCAGCAATAGTCCAATTTCCTCCTGCACCATGTTGGCTAACAGTACTGGTGGTGGCTGTTGTTAACCCGGGCCTTGACCAGTCTGGTATGGCAATCTGTATTGTTGTCCGCATACTGATCTCGCAAAATTTTACACCCTATCTGACGTAACCCTCCCCGTTTATTCAGGCTTGGGACCAGCACACAGAAACATGCACAGTTTCTGAATACTGTTAATTTTTGAAAAATGATTTTTTACAACTTTCTGAATATCAATTAGATTTAATTATTGTTTTTCATTAATTTTACACCTCTTGCTGTCTGACTGGACTATTTTGTCATAATAACTGTTGGTCAGCAGCTTAGAGGTATCATGATTTTGAACACTGTCTTTTTCTGCTCAGAACTCATTTCATGCTCAGAATATTCCATTTTGCATATTTATAGATGATGTATTCATAATTTGTCAAGGTAATTTTTTTTTTTTAATTAGATTTTCACACATATCTAAGCTTGCACATGTGTTTCCAGTTTGTGGTTTAAACTTAATTATAATAATTCACAGATTAATTTGTGGAAAGCTCTGTATTTACTGAACATAGTATGTTCCAATTTATGTTCTTTCTGAAGCTCACTAGTAAAAATTTTGCATTACATGCCTCAAGTTTTTATCCTTGACAACAACATTCCGGTCTCATAGTTGTTTTGCTTGAAATGCATTTGCTCCAAAAACAATTTTACTGATTTATCTATAGAAATTAAATGAAGGAAGGCCTTCTAAAACCATTAGCAGGATTTTTAAATGAACTTAATAAGCCAATGCAGAATTAGTGTGTAAATTGTGGATGACTTTAAGTTCTTGTTAAATCAACTCAAATGCTTCTTTTAAAAGCTGGCCTTGATCCCTGTCTATACCATTGCTGCTTTAGTAATAAAATTGTGATAATACAAGTCAAGTCAAGTGGTTTTATTGTCATACCATCCATACACAGTACATGGACAAGCTTCCCGGGTCCTCTCTGCATGGAGTTTGCATGTTCTCCCCGTGTCTGTGTGGGTTTCCTCCCACAGTCCAAGGTTAGGTGCATTGGCGATTCTAAATTGTCCCTAGTGCATGTGTGTGCCCAAAGCTGGACTGGCACCCTGCCCAGAATTTGGTCCTGGCTGGGATTGGCTCCAGCAGACCCCTGTGACACTGTGTTAGGATATAGTGGGTTGGATAATGACTGATATTGTTATGTACTTTATGTATTTTTCTTGCAATAGACTTACAACTCAATTTAGGAATGTCTGTCATTTTGTGTCAAATGCTACAGTGGTATGCACTGGCTCCCTGCCACTCTGACTTACCTATGTGGGTTAGAAAAATCGATAAATAGAGTAAAAAATGTGTTCATGTCACTAGCACCCCATCAAGATTTTGTTCCTGCTTTGGGCCTATTGTTGACAAGATACATTTTGACTTCCTGTTCCCCTGTAATGGAAATGGATAATATGGACAGATTATTTGAGGTGCTTTCACTTTTTATCAATCAATCAAAATCTTTATTGTCAATCAAAGTCAATCAATTAAAGTGTTTATTGTCATTGTAGCAATGAGACATTGTACAACGAAATTTTTAGATGTAATTTTCCAGTGCAGAAAAAATAAAATAAAAATAAAAACAAAACACAATTACTCAAGTTACAACTAAAATTAGGGAATAAAATAAGTATCAAAAATTGTACATAACAGCAGAACAATGTTTTCCACTCATACATACATACATTATATTGCACTTGTCCCTTATCTAATGTTAATTTCAGAATGAAGGTGCACTCGGTCAGATTGACCACTTAGCAGCATTCAGCATGGTGATGGCTGAAGGATAGAAACTGTTTCTCAGCCTATTTGTCTTAGTCTTTATGGATCGGAAATGTCTGCCTGAAGGCAGGCGTTCAAACAATGCATGTCCTGGTGTGATGAGTCCTGAAGACTTTTCTTGATGTTCCTGAGACAACAGAAACTATGTTGTTCTTCTAGTGACAGGACAGTACATCTGACTATCTGCTGGGTGACCTTAATGACCCTGTGGAGCTCATTCTTCTGTGCTACTGTGCAGCTGGAGAATCACACACAGAGACAGTAGACCAGGATGCTCTCTACTGTGCAGCGGTAAAAGGACATAAGCAGTTTCTCAGGGATGTTGTTCTTCCTGAGCACCCTCAGGAAGTAGAGTCTCGTTTGGGCCTTCTTCACTACCTCAGCAGTGTGTGATCCCCAGGTCAAGTCCTCCCTAATGGTGACTCCCAAGAAGCGGAAGTCTGAGACCCTCTCCACACAGTCCCCATTGATGATGAGTGGCTTGATGTTGTCCATGATGAGCTCCTTGGTCTTGGCTGTATTTTGGAGCAAGTTGTTATTCCAACACCATGTTGTCAGTCACTCCACTTCATCCCTGTAGGCAGACTCATCCCCCCCAAAGATGAGCCCTACTACCATGGTATCATCAGCGAACTTAACAATGGTGTCACTGTAGTGGGCAGGAATGCAATCATGAGTGTAGAGGGTATAGAGCAGGGGGCTCAGCACATAGCCCTGTGGGGAGCCAGTGCTGAGGCTGATAGGTGTGGAGAAGTAGGGGCCCACTCTAACCCTCTGAGTGCGATCACTCAGGAAGTCTTTGATCCAAAGGCAGGTGGAGTGTGGAAGTACTACGTCTGACAGTTTGGTCACCAGTCTGTGGGGTAAGATGGTATTAAAGGCAGAGCTGAAGTCTATGAAGAGCAGCTGTGCGTAGCTCCCCTGCTGCTCCAGATGGAACATAACAGCATGGAGAACAGTGGCCATGGCGTCCTCCGTAGTCCCGTTTGTTCTGTAGGCAAACTGGTGCAGATCATGCATGGGAGGCATGAATGACATGATGTGGTTCTTGATGAGCTTCTCGAAGCACTTCATAACCACAGGGGTCAGTGCAACTGGCCTGTAGTCATTAAGACTGGTAATGGTCTGTTTCTTGGCCACAGGCACTATGACAGAGGATTTCAGGCAGGATGGCACAGTGGACTGAGACAGAGACTAGTTGAATATCCTGGTGAAGACCCCAGCCAGTTGGTCTGCACAGTCTTTCAACACGCGTCCTGAGATGCCGTCAGGTCCAGCTGCCTTTTATGGGTTGACAGCCCGCAGCGTGAAGATGTGAAGACGGTACTGTTGTTGGTATCTGGACGGGGTATGGCTGTTTCTGGTGCATCCACTTCAAACCGGGCAAAGTAGTGGTTCAGTTCCTCAGCAAGCAATAAATCACCTCCCACAGCTCCGGGACTGGTTCTGTAGTTGGTCATATGCTGGACACCCATCCACACTTGCCTGCTGTTGTTGCTATCCAGTTTTTCCTCGATCTTCATTTTATAGTCTGACTTGGCCTCTCGGATGCCCCTCTTTAGGGTGGCACAGGCTGTACTGTAGAGAACCTTTCCACCAGACCTGAAGGCAGTGTTCCTCTCTTTCAACAGCCTCTGGACTTCCCTGGTCATCCAGGGCTTCTGATTGGGGTAGACTCGGATATGTTTATCCACCGTGCCAATGTCTGTGCAGTTCTTAATATAGCACAGTACGCTGTCACTAAACACTTAAAGGTCTGGGTGTTCAAAGATGTCCCAGTTGGTCCTACTGAAACAGTCCTGCAGCTGCTGAGAGGCTCCATCTGGCCAAGTTTTAACTGTCCTTGTGCTGATAGGAGCAGTTTTCCTAAGTGGAATATATGCTGGGTTTAAAAACAGTGACTTGTGGTCAGATTGTCCCAGGTGAGGTAGTGGTGTAGCACTGTAGCAAAGTTTAATGTTTGTATAGATTTGATCCAATCTGTTAGCTCCTCTGGTGGCACACTTAACGTGCTGATGGAATTTGGGGAGTACAGGTTTTAAATCCACATGGTTAAAGTCCCCAGCAACAATATACACAGCATCAGGGTGCTTGGTCAGCTGACTGCTAATACTGCAGTGTAAAAGTTCAATAGCCGAGTTTGCATTAGCATCTGATGCTATGTAAACAGTGGTAATCAAGACCACAGTAAACTCTCAAGGGAGATATATGGGTCTGCATCTAACAGTCACATACTTCAGGTTTGGGGAGCAGTGACTGTCTACAGTCACTGTATTTGTACACCCGTTATTCTTTACATAAATACTAATTATCTTCAATTTATAATTCAATAATTACCTTCTACATTTATCTTTGGCTATTTTATACATGATTTTGTTAAGACAGAAATTTCTAATCATAGATACTGAGAAGATGTCTCAACAAAGTTTTGTTGTTAGTTGCTATTCTCACACCACTGTTATAGAGAAGTTTTTTTTTTTAATGAAAAAAGTAAATTATAAGTTATAGCAATATACAGTAAGGGCAGCCAGTGGAAGGAAAACATGCCAACAGTCTAAGCACAGTTAGCATATTTTCTTTTCTATTTAGGGCCTTTGCTAAACTTGTTCTACCCGTGTAGTATTTTAAACCTGAGAAGACCTCCAATGCCCATGTATAAAATTTCCAGTTGCCTTAGATTGGCTTCAACAAGTATTGTAGTATTGTAGCTTTGACACAAGAAAACAGAATTTAGAGAAGTCAGTGCAGGGAAGAATGACCTTCACTTAGCACAATAACACTTCATTAACTGCAACACAGACATAATAACAGGTCCATTTTCTAATTTTCTAATATGTTCATTTTAATTCATCATACTGGAGTGTGCGCAGTAGTTATTACATGCATTGAGCTCAGCACTAATTTATACAGATCTTATATATCCGAACAGTTCACAGTGAAAGAACTCCGACTGAGATGATGGCTGAACAAACGTTGTATGTTTGTTTGCTATTCAAATGCCAGTAAAATAACACCACACATCTCCTTTCTCTGTTATGTTGTATATTACTGTTTATTGTTTGTTTGCTTTTCATTACATTCCCATTACCCTAAATTGTACTTTTTGATGTCTCCAGTCTCTGCCTTTGTATATGTGGCCAGCACAAATCAATTTTCTGCTTGTAAAACATGAGGACAGAGGCTCACTTAATCAAGGCACCCAGAAAAATCAAAAGCTAGTTCCTAAGTTAATGCTGTTTTGGTGTAAAATGGAAATTGCAGCATATACTGTAAGGTGCCCTGAATTTTATGGTACAAGATTTAAACTTTAACAAAATGTTAAAACAATATTTTAGCTTAAAGATAAACTCAATGCAGTTAAGAATTTGAAAATCATCATCTTATTTAAAACTGTTGAGATATTTGATGATACAGTATTTTTCTTACAAAATAATTTTAAGTATCACTTAAACTCTTTAGACTGCATCAGCTGAGCTAGCTTGCAGTGGGCAGAGGTCAGTTCGATTTCCTTTTTTCCCTCTCAATGAGAACAAAAGCTTTTTTCCTAATCCGATAAAAAAACTTTTTCCTTTTAATAGCTTCCACTCATTTAAGAAGCCTCAGACCTTAAGGTAGATAAAACAGTGCCCCTAGACTTAGATTCTTCTGCAAATTCCTTTTTTTTCCCAATTTCTTAATAGCGGATAATGCCACAACCACGCAGTACCAGTGAAGAAGTCAGAGATACAATCATTCTAATCCATTTCTCAGTAAATGCATCTTGGCTCTGAAAGCTAGCATTGCCCCTAATTTACTAGACTGAAAAAGCTGCCAAGATTTTTCTGAACCTCATTTTTCACAATTCTCAAAGCTAAGTATAAAATAGACTATGACCATTTGTTTGAGACCCACATGGCTGTTTTTAATGAGCTAATATGCTCTTTTGGGATTATCTTTTATGCACTAGGGATCAGTATGGCCTACTTTGTTTGTGACAATACCTTAGAAAATATTTGTATTTGTGGCATAGAAATCATTTTTCTTTTTCTTAGTTTTTTGCAAGACATTGAAGACTGGATCCAAATAACTAAGAGCAGTGGATAACTTATGTTAAGTGGTTCACATTTATAGTGTTTGACTGAGATAAATTATTTGCCAAATGTTGAACATTTATTTAGTTTGAAAGGTATATGAAAGTCACCAATATAAAACTTTCATAATTTCAAAGGTTAACTTCCAACAGCATGTGCCCTGAAAACAAAGGGGTTCTTTGTTGATTTAAAATAAACTGTTTCTTCAATTTCTGTACTTATTTATAGCAATGCAGAGGTTTGCTTTGCTACCTTACACCTCTTGATTATATGGCTCATTGTAGTCATATTTAATGTCAGTCACATGTAACTGTCAGACGTAAGGGGGATCACTATAGGCATGTAGAGCAGCCCCACCTGATGCAAGAAGAACTTTACAGAGCTAATGGCTCAAAAGTACTCTTGTCCCTATTGAAAAAAGTGGAGTTAAGTTGTGGTAATTGCAGAAGCTATCAAAAGACACTTTGTGAAACTTTGTAAAGGTATCTGCTACCCCTAAGAATCAACTGAAGGAGTTTAAAGGAGTCTTCTTCCAGAGCCATCCTAAACTTTCCTAAGCAAGAGATAGAGAGAGACGAGGTCCTAAGTTGAAGGAATATGTCCAACAAAGTGAAAGCTCCTGTTATTCTGCATACCCATTTACTGTATAGACAATTGTATGGTCAGAAAATTAGCCTCCCCTACAGCTTCTGAAGGAGGCATATTGTAACAATTATCAAATAAAACTTCAGCTGAGACCTTTGCATCCACTTTTTAGTTTTTATATGTATATAAAATATATTTCTTTACAATAAAATACTTTATTACTCAAAAGAGACTGCAGGTACAGAGTAAAAACTAAATTGACTAATTAACTAAAATCATCAGTGTGGTTTATGCCCCTGAAAATCAAAACCTTACTCTGAGTCAGGATCAATTAAAGATTTTCCTTTAAAAATTGGCACTCCCGATAGCTATGCAAAAGGACAAAGGTCCAAGTCTTTAGAGTCCTGGTGCATCCTGTCTTGCTATATGATTGCGAGACATGGATGTTATCCAGTGACCTGAGATGAAGACTGGATCCCTTTGGTACTGTGTCTCTCTGGAAAATCCTTGAGTACCATTGGTTTGACTTTGTGTCGCTTGAGCGGTTGCTCATGGAGTCTCAAATAAGGCACATTACCTGCATTGTGAGGGAACGAAGTTACAACACTACAGCCATGTGGCGCCTTTCCCCGAGGATGATCCGGCTTGTAAGATCCTCATTGTTGGGGACCCGCGTGGCTGGACCAGGCCAAGGGGTCATCCACGTAACACCTGGCTGCGGCAGATAGAGGGTCATTTCTGAAGGGTGGGACTGGACCGCGTGTCTGCCTGGGGGGTTGCCAACCGGGATCCCGAGTTGTTTCATTGTGTAGTGTGTGTGGCAACACACTGTACCAGTGCATGCTCCCCAACTTTATTTGACTTGACTTGTTAACCAAGAGGAAGGCATTTACAACGTATTACAGTAACTTAAAAATTTATAATTTTGAATGTATTGTAGAAAACAAAGTATCTCATTAAGTATACTGTGTTAATGAAAAGTTTACTCTAATTGCTGTCTTTATCTTTATCAATTAATAATAAAAGTTCTCTTATTCCAACATTTGTGACTTCCTCTGCTTATTATTGCTTCTGCTCAGTTTGTTGTTTTAATTGTTAGTTTTAATGTGTTGTGCAATTTTGAATAATAAAGATATACTGGCACTTGGTCTGGTCTTATCAATTAAATTTCACCTGCAAGTAAAGTTACAGATTTATTGTATGCGTGTTCTTGATGTTTCACCAACAATACAATCTGAACACAAAACAATATATTTTGATCATAAAAATTAAATGAGAGGGAGGTTAGATAAAGAACACTTTGGCTATGAAACGTGAATCTATATATAAGTTTCTATTAATCTTGCCTAACCTTTCAATAACGAACATTTTGGCTATGAAACCTTAATCTATATATAAGACTCACTTAATCTTTCCTAACCTTTCAATATATTAATAACCTTTGCAATTTTATTCTCATGCTAACACAACAGTCTGTATTCCTCTCATTTTTACATAAGATTTTACTGATCCTTAGAACTAATTATGTCCTCTAGCTTGTGCCTTGTGACTCAAGTACACCACATTTTTACTGAGTAGTCATGGCCTCTATTAGTTTTAAATATATGTACATATATATATATATATATTGTGACGGGCAGCCATGGCCATAACCCGGCCCGGGACGTCAGCTGGGTGGAAGGACCGGGGGAGAAAGAGCATCTGCAGAGCACTCCCCTCCCCGGGACACTAGAGGGCAGCCCTCCAGGGTGGTTGTGGCACCACAGATTCCTGCAGGGCATGCTTGGAGTTGAAGTTTCATGGAGCCTGACAGGGGGAGCTGTAAAACCCTACTTTGGGTTACCCTGGGAGTAGTTTTAGTTAACCCTGATGAGCCACATGGAGCACTCACATGTGTAATATAAAAGGAGCAGCCTCACTCCATTAAGGGGACCAGAGTTGTGAGTAAGAAGGACAAAACTTGACAGTGGAGGAGTATGTATAAAAATCTAACTTGGTTAATTATATGTTTCATCTTCATCAATGCCTGTAATCATCCTCTTTAATAAAACCCTTGTGTGCGTCCAGTGTCCGTGTGTGTGTCTTCGGGTGAAGTGCGCATGCGCGGGGCCACACAGCACGTGTTCAGTTTCTTCCTGTGCATTCCCTGTGCAGATAGAGAGACAGATACACACACAGGCGCGCGCAAGTCACACACACATACACACACACAGGTGCGCACGAGTCACGCACACACACAGGCGCGCACGAGTCACTCACACACACAGGCGCACGCGAGTCACACACACACACACAGGCGCCCAGTGTCCATGTGTGTGTGTCTTCTGGAAAAGTGCACATGCGGGGCCACACAGCACGTGTTCAGTCTCTTCCTGTGCATTCCCTGTGCAGAGAGAGACAGACACACACACACACACACACAGGCGCACGCGAGTCACACACACCCACACACAGGCGCGCACGAGTCACGCACACATACAGGCGCACGCGAGTCACACACACAGGCGCGCACGCGTTACACACACACAGGTGAGAGACAGACAGACACACACACAGACATAGAGGCGTGCGCTTAAGAGACACACACACGTGAGACACACACGCAGGCGCGCGCGTGCATTGTTGCAATGTTACTTTTCTTGGTTGTTTATTAAATTACAGATTTTTCAAATGTTAATTTTTTCCCCTGTGCTTAAAACTCATTAAAAAAAGAGTTTTTAGCGTGCGGGTCGTAAGGCTATAGCGCGAACTCTTGCAGTGTTAGTTTTCTCTGTTGTTCAAGGTTTTCTTAGTGTTATTCAATGTTTTTACATTTAGTTTACTATAACACTGTGATTTCTATGGTATAGTTAACTATATTTGTGCTTAAAAACTTAAAAAAATATATATTTACATACAGTTCATACGGTCTGTAACGGATTAATTGCATTTACATACAATCCTATGGGGAAAATTACTACGGTTCACGTTCAAATCGGGTTACAACCAGAGTTTTGGAACGAATTATGGTCGTGAACCGAGGTTCCACTGTATTACTGTCAGAAAAAAATACAGGCATTTCATGGAAATACAAACCAGTATTACTGAGAGAGAAAATTAAAGGCACACAATACAGTGACACATATTACAGCCACATACAAGGTCCCTTGCCATTTAATATAGACTGTTCATACAAATGTTTATGCACTACTGTTCTAGCGCCTGTTATGTTAACGGGCTTAATGTCTAGTTAATTAAATAATTCAGTAAGGCTCCTACTTTATTTACCTTATCTTTCTCTCTAGTAGAAGGGGGGTCTCTGTCCATTAGACCTATATCAACGTAATTGAAGCACACTCATTTTTATGAGGGAGAATAATGCAATATAAACACAAGGATTATTGAAATATAATAACTGCATAAACATTGATATATCCTGCGGTGGGCTGGTGCCCTGCCTGGGATTTGTTCTTGCCCTGTGCTGGCTAGGATTGGCTCCACCAGACCCCTGTGACCCTGTGTTAGGATATAGCAGGTTGGATAATGACTAACTGACTGACTGACATTGATATATAAGAGCGGACACAAACAGACTACATAGACAAACATATAACATAGAGAAGCTTGCTGTTTACTTGTTTTTTAAAGTTCTAATTTAACTTGGCATAGATAAATAGTTTCATGATACACAGTTTATAAATATAATGTCTAATGTTGTGAAGAATTGTTGCTTTTGTTGCTGCTTCTTATTCAAGTAGAAGATTCTTCTTGCATTGGAATGCACTCTTTCTGTTTGCTGCGTAATCTTTTGTGCGTGGTGTTTTGTGCTTTTCTCTGTTAGACTCGTTTCTTTGTCATCTGCAATTTCATAGGGAATGGCACACAAGAGATTAGATGCTGACGATCCCTTCTTGAAGTCTTCTCAGACTGCTGACACAATTACTGACATAACATGGTTTGGTAGGCTGCATCTCAGCTTTCTGGTCTGCAAAGAGAAGGGATTCTCAGTTTTTAGTCCCCAAGGGATGATCAGCAGGTTTCAGATGGAGCAAGAGGTCATTATTGAGAGTATGAGAGCAGAGAGTTCCCTGAGAGTTGTTTTTTAAGTAATGAGTAACCTTTCATGATTGGACTAAAGTCATGCCCAGTTGCAAATTCAGTGCCTTATAATTGGCACTTAATTTTGCACATCAGAATTGTCATTGAATTATGGCTCTTTTTTTTGGGTGTCTGTTTTGTGTCTTCTATCCAAAAAGAGCCTCTGCAAAAATGTCATTTCAACTCCGATTTACACCTTCACTGTCAGATAAAATACAGGCTAGTCCTGGTATGTTGAGTTAAGCCGCTTAGTTTGGAATGTATATGGGGATTTGGCGCAGCTGGATGTCTGCATCAATGTTAAATCTGCTGTCTTAACAGGCCTGTTATACCTCTAGCAGAATGAAGAATGCCCCCTTTGCCCTACAATATATATTAATTGACATTGCTGTCTATATGAAAACATCCTGGTCTATTTAGTTAATGTATATTTTGCATGTCTGCACCTTCTTATCTGCTTAATCTGCACCTTCTTCATGGGTGCGTCTGATGGAAGTCATTGTTCAGTTACTAACTGTAAATGCACTTTGGCCAGTAAATGATGCATAAGTAATGTCAAACACTTGGGGGCGCTGTTGCCTCGTGAAACCCAACAGACAGACGTAGATTCTTCTTTTTCTTTATAGTGCCTCTAAAGCACCCCAGCCACAATAAACAGGCAATACTATAAATAAACAAGCACAATTATTTCTCCTCCACCTCCCAGCAAGCTCTGTCACATTCCTCCCAACTTTGGCTCGCCTGCTGGGTTCCCATCACTCCTTTAAATAGTCCTTGACCCAGAAGTGCTTCTGTCCTTCCGACCACGTGACTGACTGGCACTTCCGGGTCTAATGAAGAACTGACAATTTCTTCTGGCTGGAAGTACTTCCCCACGTTCTTCGACAGCTCCCCCTGGCAGTACCCATTGCACCAAACAGGGCTGAGAAACCGAACTCCAAGTCCCAAGATGCCCTGTGGGAATCCGGGGCACCGCCACACTGCAAAGAAGCTGCCATCTAGTGTTTTGGGGGAAGCAGTGTCGGCAAGTAGGTGTTTTCCCCCATCCTTCCATTCCAGAGGTGTCCCGGCCGGGTTGAGCTGCTGGCCGTCCATCACAGTATATATTTTTGTGGTACTAACTGGGGTTCAGTTTGCTTTTTCCTTACATATCCAGGCATTGTTGGATGGATTTTATTCAGTGAATATAGGTTACATTTGTAAGTTTAAAATGATATTATAGGTGCTTAAATTTAGAAAATGCGGTTATAGATTCTTTTAACTCAGAAATGATGTTTCTTTTATCACCATTGCTACAACTGATGATGTTTCAGATTATTTTAAAGTAAAGTAGGATTAATATGTTGACTTTGTAAAATTTGTTTGAAAATAACATGTAATTTATACATAACCAAGACTACCCAGCAATGGTAGAGATTGTGCTACAAAGCGTGCATGCAATAATATTTATTTTGATGTTGTTAGGTTTATTTCATAATTTCTTCTTACTTTTTTTTGCATTTAGGAAATGAAATCAAGCTTTAAGCTTTACATTTCAATCTCACAACTCATTTTGTACCTTGTGTGTATGTCGTGAGTTTTTTTAAAAGAAAGTTGGTCAATGAAGTTCTCTGCCTGTTTTGGGCATCACAAGTTTGCATTTCATTTTTTTGACCTCTATGTCTATTTAATGTCTAATATCTAACCTTGACCTGTTGTCTATGTTCAGCTATACCACTCGTATTTACTAGTTATTACTAATTTTGTATGCTACATATGTGAAGAAAATATAGAACATTGTTGAAAGTAATATGTTTTGCCTATTTTGACTGCTCAACGAGAAAAGATGATGGTAGCCTTCTGTTGTGTGTACAGTGTTTGTGCTGCAAATCTCATAATACTGTATTGCTTCCAAAAAGTTGTCAGTTGCATAGGTATTGTTTCATATGGCTCATTTCAAAGTAAACCTGCCAGCTTAACAGTAATTTGCTGTTGTCTCTGCAGACAAACTGTGATTATGTATAATCTGTTTTGGCCAATAACATACAAATTGTATTTTTTTTTAGCTGCGTTTCTATTCTCAAACAATACGATTTGCACTATCACCCAAGCTGAGTACATGGCTTCTGGGAAGATAGATAGATAGATGGCAGTGTAGCACCCCTGGCTCCAGACCTGAGAATGATCTGTCCAAGGGGGATGTGAATCTGGTGAAGCTGGCATAAAAGGAGCTTGATGAACAGCGTTATGTGCAAACAACAGCACTTAGAGAGCAATTCAGACATGTCTTCCAACTGCTAGAGTCCATCAGCCCTAATTCATAGCCCTCAGCAAAAAGAATCATAAAATGTTTTTGAGGCAAAGGATACTTGTAACACTGAGCTTTGATCCAATATCTGTCTTGTATTACTGAATGGATGAATAGTAATTTGATCAAGTTAAATATGGAATAAAAACAATTCTTAGTTGTTTAATGACCTTTTGGGCATAGCCATCAGCAGTGTGTCTTCTCTGCGGAGAGAGAGTCGACCTTGTCGAGAGGTTTACTTACCTTGGCAGTGACATTCATGTCTCTAGTGATGTCTCCTATGAAGTCAGTAGATGGATTGGGAGAGCATGGGGGTCATGAGGTCGCTGGAAAGGGATGTGTGGAGCTCCCAATATCTATGCAAAAAGAGTCCTGGTGCTTTCTATCTTGCTATATGGTTGTGAGATATGGACGCTATCCACTGACCTGAGACGAAGACTGGACTCCTTTGGTACTGTGTATCTCCAGAAAATCCTTGGGTACCATTGGTTTGACTTTGTGTCGAATGAGCGGTTGCTCATGGTGTCCCGAATGAGGCACATTACCTGCATTGTGAGGAAGCGTTAGTTACGGCACTACGGCCATGTGGCGCGTTTCCCCGAGGGTGATCTGGCTCGTAAGATTCTCATTGTTGGGGAGCCGATTGGCTGGACCAGGCCAAGGGGTTGCCCACGTAACACGTGGCTGCAGCAGATAGAAGGTCATTTCTGGAGGGTGGAACTGGAACATGTGTCTGTCTGGGGGAAGATGCCAAACGGGATTCCGAGTTGTTTCGTCGTGTGGTGGGTGCGGCAACGCACTGTACCAGTGCATGCTCCCCAGCTTGACTTGACTTAGTTGTTTGGAAAAATGGAAATAGTTAAGATTTTAGAAATAAACTTGACTCCTTGGCAGTCAAAGTCAGGGCAGAAGTTAAGAACTTAGGTGTAATCATGTACTCTGATCTAAACATTAAGTCACACATTAACTATATTACTAGGACTACATTTTTTCACTTAAGAAATACTGCAAAAGTTTAGACCACTTATAACATTGCAAGACCCTGAAAAATTAATTCATGCTTTTGTTTTTAGTCAACTAGAATACTGTAATGCTCTCCTTACAGGACTACCTAAGAAAGGCGTCAACTGGTTGTAGTTAGTTCACAATGCAGCAGCCAGAATCTTAACCAGCAAAAGAAAATCTAAGGACATCTCGCTGGTTTTAGCATCGTTACTTTGGTTACCTGTGTCCTTTAGAATAGATTTTGAAATTCTGCTAATGGTATATAAAGCTCTGAATAATCTTGCTCCCTTATATATTTTGGAGTGCCTGTCCCCTTACATTCCCAGTCATAACCTCAGATTGTCCAACACTGCTATGCTTATCATACTGAGAGTTAAGCATAAAAGAACTGATGAGGCAGCCTTTTACTGTTATGCACCAAAAATTTGGAATACTTTACCGATAGAGATATGGCAGGGTAATACCACTGATCAATTAAAAAAATAAACTAATAAAAACCCACTTTTTTAGTTTGTCCTTTCCTTAATTCATTTCTGTTCTACTTCTAATAGATTATTTATGCATTGCTGTACCATACGTATACCTGTACTTCATGGATGTGTTATCATTATTAATCCCTACTTTTTCTTTTTCGACTGCGGTTTCCCTGTGGTGGTGTTTTATGCCACTACCGCCTGATCACAGTATTATGCAGCCGCTTGTGATGATGGAATGAAAGTAGATACTCCAACTGTCTATGAGACCAACTGCATCACACTGACTAATCTGAAGATTATAAAATGGTAAGAGTAACTTTAGAACTTTTATGTTAGGTAGATTGCCTAGTGGGGGCCGAGCAGTTTTTTAGCCTGGAACCCCTGCGGATGTTGTTTTTTTCTCCAGCATCTCGCGCCTCAAGTTTTCTTTTTCTGTCCTTCCTGGCTCAGACCATACTTCAGACTTATCTTAATTGACTTAATAAATCTTTCTTTTCATTTTCCATCTATCAATTTTTAACCTCACTAATTCAGTTCAGGGTCCAAGACAGCAATTAACTGTCCGTCATTGGTTATATTCATGCACACACCCACCTTTAGTCGTTCAGGGTTAATTTAGACTCTTTAGTCAACCAAACTTGCAAATCTTTGAAACCAAAGAAAAGCTGAAACCTCCACAGATCAAATTGTATTTAAACTGAGAACTCTGTAGATGTTACATAGCAGCCACTTTGTCACTGCCAGATAGATACTAAATGTGCCAAGTATGTAAAAAGTACACATATTCCATATTTTAAATTTAAAATATGCATACTCTTTCTATAAGACAAAGGTAGAACAGTGACTAGCTAAGCAAATCTTCACTTTTGCAAAAAAATGTGTTGCATACTTAATTGGCATTAGAAAGTACTTTTTGCCATTTGCATGAAATGTCTGGTTTAAATATAATAGGTCACTCAATGCAATACTGCAAAGAACAACGTTAACTATATCATTGAAAATGTACACTCTGTTAACTTTACAGCAAAATTAGCTTCCTACATGTCATGTGAAAGAATTTAAATATATTCTTTATGTGTTGTGAGGAGAATCAAAGTGCTGAAGTTAATGTTCCAACATAACTTGTAAATTGTGTATGTATTAACTATTCTAATAATGAAACATGCATATTTGTGTAATTTCTAAGTTAGTGTTGCTTGAATGTATTAAAAGGTACATTTAGTCATCACTGCATGGGATGATTTAACTCAGCACATTTGGAAATTTTATGAGACTGAATGAGTCAAAAAGATTAAAAAATGTAAGGGCTGAATGTTTATTAATATATCCTAATAGAAATTTGATCTTTACTACACATTATTAATAGATTTTGTTTCCCGATACGAAGAAAACAGTATTACCACTAACCGAGCCACATCCCTACCTGACTGCTGTGTCTGTGTATAGCATAGTGGCAGATCACGCTATAATAAATAATCATGCTCTTCCTGTGTCAAGCTGAATAAAGCTGGTTTTGCTAAAATACTGAGACTCAGCCTCGTGTTTTGGGGTGCAAGACAGGGACTTATAGCGTGACACCGATATTTTAGGACTTGCTTCTGTGGCACTTCATTGCACCGCTGTGCACCTGCTGTTGCCCTGCCCTGCTAATGGACAAACAATCTTCCACAGACGTGACAATCGTGCGTCGGAATGCACTTCAGCATGTTGCTCCCATTGGGCTGGGGGGTGGGGTGGGGTGTGTTTCCCGAAAGAGTTCAGATACCTCACGATATGAAGAAGAAAAAAAGGATGATTCAGCTTCTGATTGTGCTGCCCACAACATGCTTTCACATTTAGATAAAGTACATGTTGAATCCCCACAATTGCAAGGCAGTGTTTCAGCTATTGGATTTGTGCATCAAGTGTATTATTGCAAGGAAATGCTGAAAAACATTCTTGTCAGCATAACCTGTAGACAGGAGAAGATTAAAATTAACGTGAAAGAAGCTATTGAAATGATTGCAAATGCCTGGACGCAACTTAAAGAAAGCACTATAGTGACAAATACAAAATCTCATTACTACGAAATTTTCATTACAACAAAATATTTTTTAGGTCCCTGGCAGTTCGTTGTAATGGAATTTTACCAGTATTTCATAATCTTTTAGCCTGCTCTACTCTCCAGATACTAAATTATTAAAGTTTTCTTAAGCTGCCTGATCTTGATCAATACTGCTTATACCTTTGTAGTTGTAGTGTGAGTCTGCCTACATAGAAGTCTTTGTCATTTAGACAAATATCTGGTTCTGCACTGAAATTGGTGCCTCATCCAGATTTAACTGTCACTTGATCATTTTCTTTTTGAATGTTGATTACTAACTCCTGTCTTATTTAAGGTTGCTCTAGTAAACTTAGTGCTGCTTGGCAGGTTTAGAAAATAGATGGATCTTATCTGATTTTCTGGTAGTGAATCTATGTGTTTAATATTTTTATTAACAAGAAACATTTTGCAAAAGTGCCACATATACAGTAATCCCTCCTCGATCGCAGGGGTTGCGTTCCAGACCCCCCCACGATAGGTGAAAATCCGCGAAGTAGAAACCATATGTTTATGGTTATTTTTATATATTTTAAGCCCTTATAAACTCTCCCACACTGTTCACATTATTAGAGCCCTCTAGACATGAAATAACACCCTTTAGTCAAAAGTTTAAACTGTGCTCCATGACAAGACAGAGATGAAAGTTCTTTCTCACAATTAAAAGAATGCAAACATATCTTCTCTTCAAAGGAGCGCCGTCAGGAGCAGAGAATGTCAAAGACAGAGAACACGAGATAAGAAAAGCAAACAATCAAAAAATCAATACGTGCTTTTAAGTAGCCTATACCGAAGCACCGTGATAAAGCGGCATTTTGTAGAGGAGCGTCCGTATCCTCTGTGCAAACAGCCCCTCCATCAGGTGCAGAGAATGTTAGAGTGGGTGAGAGACAAAGAAAAGCAAACAATCAAGCACCGCGCAGGAAGCATATCATTGAGGAGTTTCAGTTAATACTAGCCAACCCGCAGCGTACCATAAGCCGCATAATCAGGCCGGGGTTTTTAATGATTTTTAAGCACAGGGAGAAAATTAACATTTGAAAAATCGGTAATGTAATAAATCAGCAAACAAACTGAGGAAGCATGTACCATAAATTAAAAGACCCATTGTCCGCAGAAATCCGCAAACCAGCAAAAAATCCGTGATATATATTTATTTTTTTTTTTTTTTTTTTTTTTTTTTATTAATTTTATTACAATCAATACATAGCAATCAATTTTTACAAAAAAAAAAAGAATTATGCTAAGAACAGATCGATCCCCACCCTTGAGAGAGAGAGCAAGCCAAACGGTGTAAAATTTAAGGCTTTTAAAAATACCTAAATCAACAAATTCTCTGTGCTTTATAAACTTATTTCAAAATATTACTGATTAGATCCTGCCATGTTTTGAAAAAGTCTGCACAGATCCTCTAACTGAGTATTTGATTTTTCCAATTTTAAATAATATAACACATCAGTTTCCCACTGACTTAAAAGAGGAGAGTTTGGGTTCTTCCAGTTTATCAGAATAAGTCTGCGTGCCAAAAGTGTAGTGAATGCAATCACAATTTGTTTGTCTTTCTCCACTTTAAGACCCTCTGGAAGAACCCCAAACACAGCTGTTAATGGGTTAGGAGGGATTGTGAGTCCAAGACTGTCTGAGAGGTAATTAAAAATTTTTGTCCAGAATAATGTTAATTTGGTGCAGGCCCAGAACATGTGACCTAGTGAGGCTGGAGCTAATTTGCAGCGTTCACAGGTTGGATCATGCCCTGGAAACATTTTGAGAGTTTTAGTCGAGACAGATGTGCTCGATATATAATTTTGAGTTGTATAATTGTATGCTTTGCATATGGAGCTTGAGTGAATTCTCTGCATTGCTACTTTCCACTCCTTTTCTGATATATTAATTGAGAGGTCATTTTCCCAGTGTCCTCTTGGATCTTTGAAAGGAAGGGATTGTAAAAGGATTTTATATATTGTAGAGATGGAGTCTAACTCCTTGAAATTGAGCAATAATTTTTCCAGCGTGGATGAGGGTGCAAGATGAGGAAAATCTGGAAGGTTCTGTTTAACAAAGTTCCTGATTTGAAGATAGTGAAAGAAATTTGTAGCTGGAATGTTAAATTTGGAATGTAATTGTTCATAGGATGCAAAGACGTTGTCTATATAAAGATCTCTAAGCAAGTTAATTCCAAATTTTTCCAGATATTAAAACTGCATATGTTTGTGAGGGTTGAAAGAGGTGGTTCTTTTGCAGGGTGCCACAGAAAGAAGCTTCTCCGTCTTAAAATGCTTTCTACATTGGTTCCAGATTCTAAGTGAGTGGAGCACAATTGGGTTATTAGTGTATTGCCGATAGCGTGTGTTTATTGGAGCACAAAGCAAGGAATACAAAGAAGTACTGCAGGATTTTACTTCTATTGCGGTCCATGCCTGTGTATGTTCTTCTATTTGTGTCCAGGTTCTTATCGACTGTATATTTGCCGCCCAGTAATAAAACTGGAAGTTAGGTAGAGCCATGCCGCCTTCTGCCTTTTGTCTTTGTAGGTCGCTCTTTTGATGCGTGGATGTTTAGAATTCCAAATAAATGAGGTTATTGTTGAATCTAATTGCTTAAAGAACGATTTATTAATGTATATTGGTATGTTTTGAAATAAAAAGGAGCTTAGGAAGAATATTCATCTTAACAGTGTTAATTCTTCCAGCTAGTGTGAGATGAAGGGTTGACCATCTATGCAAGTCTTGTTTAATTTTTTCCATGCAGACGACGAAATTTTGTTGATAAAGAGCTTTATGTTTACTTGTGATGTTTACCCCGAGGTATTTAAACTGTTCTGCAATGATAAAAGGAAGGGTGTCTAATCTAATATTATATGCTTGCGAATTCACGGAAAGAGTACACTTTTATTCAGATTAATTCTGAGACCAGAGAGCTTTTGAAATTCTGTGAGTGCTGCTAAGACTGCAGGCACAGAATTTTCTGGGTCCGATATATACAGTACCATGTCATCTGCATATAATGAGATTTTCTGTTCCAGTCCTTCTCTGCTAATCCCCTTTATCTGATCAGTATTTCGACAATGTATTGCCAGTGGTTCAATGGCAATTGCAAACAGCAGTGGTGACAAAGGGCATCCTTGTCTTGTGCCACGTTCTAGTTTAAAGTAGTCTGAGCAAATGTTATTGATGCAAACTGAAGCTTCTGGGTTAGTATACAGTAATTTAATCCATGCACAAATGTTGGGCCAAACCCAAACTTCTCCAAAATAGTAAAAGGTATTTCCATTCAATCATGTCGAATGCTTTTTCTGCATCCAATGATAATAATATTTCTGGGGTGTTTGATTTAGTTGGTGAGTATATTACATTAAACAGGCGTCGAAGATTTGAAGATAAGTGTCGGCCCCTAATAAATCCAGTTTGGTCTTGTGATATTACTGAGGGAGCACTTTCTCCATCCTTCTAGCTATGATTTTAGAGAGTATTTTAACGTCGTTATTCAGAAGTGAAATTGGTCTGTATGATGCACATTGTAATAAGTCCTTATTTTGTTTTGGAAGACAGTGATTAGTGCTTGGCGAAAGGTTTGTGGAAGAGATTGGTTATCTCTGGCTTCTGTAAATGTTGCTAATAGGAGGGAGCTAGCTGAGCGGAGAATTTCTTGTAAAACTCTGCAGGGTAGCCGTCAGGGCCTGCTGCTTTTCCACCTTGGAGTGACTTTATAGCATCCAGTAATTCTGATAATGACAGAGGTTTATCGAGCTCCTCCACACTAATAGCGTCAATTTGTGGTATCTGTAATTTATCCAGAAATGCATTAGATTGTATATTGTCTTCTTTAAACTCAGTAGTATATAGGGATTTATAGTAGTCTCTAAAAGTGTACATTATATTTTTGTGTTCGATGATTTTATCTCCGTTCGTGTTAGTAATTACGAGATTGCGTATGCGTACATCTTGCTTGTGAATTTGTTGCGCTAAAAGCTTATTAGCTTTCTCTCCATGTTCATAATAATGATGTCTGGATTTGTAAATTAGTTGTTCGGTTTCTTTAGTTGTCAAGAGGTTTAATTCTGAATGTAGAGCCTGCCTCCTCTTATGTAGAGTCTCGCTTGGTAGTCTGGCATGTTCTTCATCTATTTTAGTAATTTCGCTTTTATCTCTGCTACTTTCTTCGCTTCGGATTTATTTCTGTGGGAAAGATATGAGATAATCTGTCCTCTTAAGAAGGCCTTAAGAGTTTCCCAGAGTATTCCTGCAGAGATCTCAGGGGATGTATTTGTCTCTAGAAAGAATTCAATTTGTTTGGATATAAATTCAGTACAATTCTCGTCAGCTAATAGAAGCGGATTGAGACGCCATCTGCGGGTGAGTGTATGGGGCTTAGTAATTTCAGCTCCAAGATCATCGGAGCATGGTCTGAAATAACAATAGCATCGTATTTACAAGATTTAATCTTAGGCAAGAAGTTATTATCTATAAAGAAGTAATCAATCCTTGAGTAGCAATGATGTACTGGTGAGTAGAAAGAATATGTTCTTGAATTTGGGTTTAAAACCTCCAGGGATCTGATAAGTTGTGATCAGTTATAAACTTTGTAATTATCTTTGCGGTGTTAGTTGCGTTCCCCTGTGGAGGAAGTCTTATCTAAAAGTGGATTTAGAACACAATTAAAGTCCCCAGCCATTATAAGTTTATGAGTGTTCAGATTGGGAATGGATGCAAATAAATTTTGTATAAATTCCTTATCATCAACATTAGGTGCATAAACATTTATCAAAATCATTTTACAGTTAGATAAGTCTCCCATGACCATCACATATCTCCCTTCAGGATCCAATACTACATCTGATGCTACAAATGGTACTGTTCTATGTATGAGAATTCCCACCCCTCTAGTTTTCTTTGTAAAACTAGAATGGAACATTTGGCCAGTCCAGTCTTTTTGCAGCCGGAACTGATCCTTACTTAGTAAGTGGGTTTCCTGTAAAAATACTATTTTAGCATTTAGACCTGTTAGGTGAGAAAGTACTTTCTTTCTCTTTAATTCGTGATTCAGGCCTTTAACATTCCAGCTTACGAAGTTAACTGTCCCATCATGGAGACACTGATTCTGAGTTTTTGGTGTCATATTAGTCTTAACTGGAAGTGAAATAGTTTAGGTCTTAATTTCCTATTCCCCCAAGAGTTGTTGCCATGCAGCTTATTATTACGTTGATAGTTATAATTATAAAGATTGAGATGATAGATTAGATATAGATCAAGCCTGCTCTCTTTCTCTTCCCCCCTTAACCCCCCACCCTCCATTTTTGCCTCCCCAGGTGAGGCTAAAACCCACTTCATGCAGTCCCAGTCCTCTGACATACCCAGAGACAGAGCACGTCCAAAGCACATCAAGCCCCCATGCAGTGGCGCTTTAAGGTTAAAAGATAGAGATATCTGTTACCAATATAGTCTTTAAAAGAGGAAAAAAAAAAAAAAAAGAAAAGAATTTTGCACTTAATATATATACATATATATATACATATATATACATACATATATACATATATATACATATACACACACATATACATACACATACACATACACATATACATATAATCTTCATCAATTTTAGTGCATTAAGATGATATCCCCAGATAATAAACCCAGGTGATGGTGTTAAAGATGTGTGATATATATTTAGATATGCTTACATTTAAAATCCGCGATAGAGTGAAGCTGCGAAAGTCGAAGCACGATATGGCGAGGGATTACTGTATTTTTAAATGAACTTAGGCCCTGACAATAGCAATTTGTTATGATAATAATTCTCGGCCAACAGAAATAATATTCATATACTTTAGCATTTCATTCACTAAAAATATTGAAGAATTATTCTACATGAACATATTTTATTTAGGTAAAACAGGTACAAAACTGCAAAAGCACATTTGTTTTTTTTATTTTAGACATTAGAGTATAAAGCTGCTTTAGAATATACAGAAATGCCCAGAGCACTCTGCTATATACAGTCACTTTCCATAGATAGCCATTATTTTCTCTTTATCTCGTCTCAGCAGTCACTTTCCCATCTGTTCTACCGAGTGAGAGAACATTTCAAATGACAGTCTAAGGTGTATACAAATACGCAGCTTTCACAACAGTTTATAACAATAGGTCAGGCGCATGGTAAATGCCATGCTTTCAGAGAATACTGGTATTTAAACAAAAAAAACAGAAGCTGTGCAAAGATAGATCTAGCTGCAGAGGCCAAATGATCAGTGTATTTTAATGTACTGCAATGATTGTGTTTTTAAGAAATTCTGTAATATTAATTTGCATCTAACAATTTGTTCTAAATTGGTATTTATATTTGAAAGCATCTTTGCAACAAATACTTTGGCTAGCACATCTAATTTGAAATATCTAATGATCAATTTATACCAGATGATATCAAAACATTCTATGCCTTGTAGCTAGTGAAATTGTGGATTGCTATATATGTTTTTGTAATAGCTTCAACTTATATTAAACCGGAGTAATAAACTTACATTTCTATTTGCATTGTCAGCCTATGTATGCTGCATGCTCTTTGTAACCTAGCCTGGAATAAATATTTAATATTTGTGTCCCTTCTTTGAGTCCAGCACCCCATCTCTAAAAATCCATAAGGACTCACAACAAGCATTTTGACTTTTGCAACATCTGCTTCATCCAGCAACTACAGCACATGCACAATTAGGCAATTATTAGTGTTCCAACTTTAGTCCTTTATTTCTCTGTCCATTTTCCAACTCTAAACCATGTATACCTGAACGCTTATTTGATGTAATCATTTTCAGGTGTGATGTAATTACTTAATTAGGAGAGTGTGGCTTAAAGCGATTAACACCATATAATAAAGTCTGTGTAATTATTAGGCAGCTTCGTTACCTTAACAAAATGGGCCAAAAAATTGACAATGAAAATGAAAAATTGTAAAATGCCTTTCAGGCAGATACAACACTCTGGAAATTGCTAAAATGTTGAGATGTGACCACTCGACAATAGTCAGCAGGGTCACAAAAAATGCACTGAGAACAAAAAGCACAATATAACAATATAATATATAGGAAAAAAATCAAAATCATTCATGAAGCCCATGATCTTTATGTAGGACAATGCTTCACTGTTTGGCTCGTATAAATACAAGCAAACAAAACAAAAAGGTTTGGGGATCCATCCCCATATGTTGCAGGAATACAAAGTAGTAACATGAGATTGTGTCCAAAATGGGACTGAGAGAAAAGGGTAGAGATTGGGTTTTTGTAGGTAGAGGAAAGGAAGAGGCGGGTCCAAAAGGTAATAGTGCCGGAAGTTTGGTCACTAGGAGGGAGGGGTCTGGAGTGGAATGAGGAAGTTGGTTAGGACTTAGCTCATCTTGCCTTATGGTGATTTTTAGTGGAAGGAGAAGAAGCGTTAGTACACAGCGTTAACCCCTGACTCACCATTTTAAGCCCAGTTAAGCCCATTGACTGCCTCCCAAGCACACCTGTGTGACACTAGTGAGCAAAGGCGTCAAAGATGACCGAATAATGGCCTGGCCCCCTTCCTCTTCTACCTTAAGTCCTATTGAAAACTTGTGGTCCCTTCTCAAACATGAGATTTAAAGTGAGGGAAGATAATACATCAGCAACAACAGCATTTGGGAGGCTGTGGTTGCTGCTTCAGCAAGATTCAACATGAACAAATCAAATAACTGATGGACTCTGTGGATAGGAGGAAGTTATTGAAAAGATCGGTGGCTAAATTGGTCACAGAATATTTTCAATACATTAAAAATATTATTTGTTAATTGTAATGTGTCATTTTTTGTTACTTATTTGTTGTTCTTTCTGCAAAACTTAAGAGTAAACAAGTGAGCGAGTAAGAAAAGATTTGGGATATAGTTGCCTAATAATTGCACACACTTATATTTTCCCCTGAAAAGACAAAAATCACTTTTCCTTTGTTAAGCATTCAAGTATCATGTGAAATAAAATTTTAGATTGACTGAGAGCATTGTATTTGTTCAACAATAGAATTAATTCTGAGTAATACCATTTGCCTACTTGCTGTTCAAGCAGTGCATCTTCTGCAATAATTTAAGACAAAGTTATTATTCTTTCTTTCAAAATATTCAATGAATAAGTCAATTTCTGTTTAAACTATTCAAAAAGTCCTTACAACAGAATAAAATGTAAAGTTACAACTTGTAAAGTAACTTGGCAGCTTTTTAATAGAATTCTATTTACTACCAATTCTTATTTTGGCACCACATTTTTACTGTATGTCTTTTACAAGAATGATTTGAACTTTTTGGTGGATGAAACCTAAGAGCCATAAAGAGAGTGGGTCTGTAGTAGCTCATTTAAGGAAATGTACAGCTTGTGTTTTGCCAGCAAAAGTTGTTTTAAAAATTATTAGAGGTTTGTAATAATTACAGATTTTAAAGACAGCATTTAGTATATCACTTTTTTTTAATTAACTAAGAGCTAAATCATTCTAATATCCATCCACCATCCATTATCCAACCGGCTATATCCTAACTACAGAGTCACTGGGGTCTACTGGAGCCAATCCCAGCTAACAGAGGGCGCAAGGCAGGAAACAAACCCTGGGCAGGGCGCCAGCCTGCCGCAGATCATTCTAATATTCTGCAGTATATTGGAATTACTGTATATAACTTCCTCTTTTTTGACAAATTGCTTCTTGATTTTTACCTTAAATGCAGATCCTTTAACACACATTTCATTATTTAAATCAAAAATCCAAATAACACTTCTGTAGTTTAGTTACCCTCAAGCCCAAACATTTTAATTGGCTGTTTGGATTTTTTTATTTAGTTTTATCTGCGTTAGGGAAATAAAGGGATCAAAAAATTGTTAGACATTTGGAAAGTTATTATTCAAATTCAAAATTGGAATAGTGTTTTATATTTATGTATTTTCCTGAAATAAACATACCATTAAGATGTATGTGTGTTGATATTTAATGTTGACCAGGCCTGTAAAATAACACCATAAACTGGAGAGTAGGCTGGGATGTTGGGCTGAATAGTGTCTTATCATACTGTATACTTGATAGATGCCACAAGAATGACAGTCTCCCTGTTTCCTCTTATTTACATGTCAATGCTAGTAGCAATTCAAAACACAGCTTTTTCCTTACAGAAACAAGTATTGGACAAAAGCTTAAAGTCAGATAAATGGACAAATAAAGTCACAGCACTCCCCTAAGAGGTTAAGAGGTAAAGGTTAGATCATCAGCCGGTCTAGATTATGTTTATCATATATATAGAAACAAGATCAACAGAGGATTGGGGAGAGTAATAGTGTTCAAACAAGTGATTTGAGAGCATCAGGAGTGAGCTTTTTCTTTGCAATTCAATTAAGATTTTGTTATATGTTCCATTTTTCACAGAGCAAAGTACAGATGAAAACAATATTAGTTGTTCCATTTTTAATATTTACAAAATGCCTTGTTCTCAGAGGTCTATTCAGTTACATCCTGAACTTAATCCAACTTTGTGTCACGAAAAGCCATAAGCCATCCTGTGAGCATTTAGTGTCAGATGGTATCCTGTCATGTTGGCAGGCCAGCCCACCGCAGGGCAAACTCATCCCACTGCCCACATTCACTTATACCAAGCCAATCTGAAATCACCAGTTAATCTCACATGCATGCCTTTAGGAGTATGGAAGAAAGCATGTGCAGGTATGAGGAAAACATGCCAACTCCACACAAACAGTGACCATGCTGATATTCAAAGTCAGGAAACAAGATTATGTGGACAAAGATATCAAGAGAACAGAAGACAAGTTAACAGCCTATTAGAAGCTATATTTGTGAGCTTAAAATATGGTAAAGAATAATAATCATATTGATTACAATTAAGTATTTAGGGATAAAAAAAATGCATTGATTGGTTGACTTGGCAACAGTCCCAGGTATAGTGATGGTTACTTATGCCAGTCTCAGTCATTGTAGTAAAAATCTTTAGCTATCGCATGACTAATCATGTGAGCTCTGAAGAGGACATTTTAAAAAATAGGGGCAGAGAAATTAAATTAGTTGGGAAAGCATTGTATGAACTACAGTGAAATAAATAGGAGGGTTACTGTAGGTCAAGTTACCTAAAATAATATCATCTAGTTTGGCACTGTCTGGTATCTAGCTATTTCCTTTTTTTCTGTTATAAAATATACTTTTCTTTTTTTTAATGTGGATGCGTGAAAATATAGCATAACATGCATGTGACAGCCATTGGGTCTTGTAGTCAGCTGCCTGAATGAATTAAGTTGCTGTTCCTTTTTACAATATTACATGTCCTCATTTATTTTAAACAGGAGTATTTTACTGGAACAACTATGACATGCAAGGATATCTGGCTTACATGGAGACATAGTGGTATGAAATGGTTAAAAAGATGAGCAACTGCTTACCTGGTCAGATTATAGTTGTGTGCCTTTTGGGTAAAGGTGATCTTTGTATAACATTTACAAAAGGATTAATTTTGTGAAGGCAGAAAAATACAGAAAATCCTTCTGGCATGCAGACCTGGACTTGAATGAAATGTATGGAACATGTATTGTACTTTAAAATTACAGTTCTCTGTCTCAAACTGAATATTTTTTTTTTTTATTTGCTTTGCAATTGTCTAGAAGTGGCCAAAAAAAAAAAAGAAAAATAAGTAACTCCCAGTTATCAGATCTTATTACACTGGACAACAAACATTTTGCTTCCTGGATATATTTTAGTGTATCTTATTGATTTTGGCCTGCTGATCACAAAAATCTCCTTTAAATTTCCCCATCATGTGACATTTTATTTCAGTTACCTATTTTGTGATTTCCTCTCTTAAGTACACACAGTCAGTACAACTACCACTTGGACATCTGTGGTGATCTAAAATTAATGGCACTGCTGCTAGGAATGCAGCTCTGATATGCCAGGTACTGTGAGTGGGACAGCCGTGTTAAAAACAAATGGCCACTCCGTAAGCAGGGCACGTAGTTGTGGCACATAAACCAACTCAGTAAAGATATTTTGCCTTCTCTTCAAATATATTTTGTACTTATATATAAGTGATAAACAAGGCAGTTGAAGGATTTCAATATTTAAGATATTTTCATGAATAACTATCAAGATTAAGGAAGGCATTTTTCTTGGTCCACAAATCAGACAAATCCTCAATGGTAAGCATTTCAATGATCTGCTAGTCGGACTTCAGGATATTGCATGGAAGGCATTTAGGGATGTTGGTGAGAATTTTCTTAGCAATTACAAAGCACCAAACTACTTCCATCTGGTTTACAACATGCTTCAGGCATACAAAACCATGAAGTGCCAAGGTTCATTTTCTGCATTAACACTGCTTGTCTTGGTGCAGTCAGTGATGAATATTTGGAGAGAACATTGTAATGTTAGAATGGCAGCATCAAGGAGAGTGGAAGCCATCAATGATGGAGAACTGTTTTTGGACACTGTAACGAGGAGCATCAGATACTGAGATCAAACAAAAATCATCAGCAAAATATTTTTCACTCAGTTGAACTAATGTGATGTGTGAGAATCATTAAGAGTCTAAAGACACTAAATTCAATAAAAGTTTATTATGTTTCTCCAAATTCCTACATGATATGTTAATCTGAAATTAGAGTTGTGTTCAGTTTGAAGCTGTCTATTATTATAATCATTATTTCTCAGGGAGCAAAACGTTTGAATATTTTTGCCAGTGTCATAATAGAAAAATGAATAAAATGCTTACAGCTGGTATTCAAATTAAGAATATTCTCCAGAACAGTATGGTGGCACATTGGTTAGTGCTGAAGGTTCATTGGGCCAGGGCCCCCATTTCAACTAACCTACTTATTGTCTGTGTTTAATTTATATTATTACACTGTATACTATTATATTTTTAAATGTATTTCTAAATGTGTTCTTGTAACTAGTTCTTTTCAGTTTTAGACCTGCAGTACCACTGCCTAATAGAAGTTACATTGGACTATGAATATTGGATTTCAAGTAGCTTTTGTGGACTAAATACATTTACTATTAGCTATATACATGTGGGATGGGTAGCGCAGTGAGTCCTGTGTGCAAGCGTATGGCACAGTCAATGTGAAGTTCCTGGACAGAGTTTTTCCAGGGACTCCAGTTTCTTTAAACATTACAAAAACATGTTTTAGCTATTAAATTATAAGGTATAAGTGACTGTGAGTTTGTGTGTGTGTGTGTGCATTTACTGTGAGGAACAGGTATCCAAGCTGCTTTCATTTTGAAAAAATTCAGGCTTTTCACGATCCCATAATGAAAATGATTTGATGAATGGAAAAATAGTGTTCTCTCAAGGAATATCCAACACAAATTAAGACTTCCTACAATTTGAAATAATAAAGCTAGTGCAAATAAAACACAATAAAAAAAATGCAACATAAGGACTACAGTAATTGTTATTCTCATTTGGACTCTAAACTCACTGAAATAGGCCTCAAACACACTAAATGTCAGATTATTTAATATGCAACAGCAGTAGTGTGTGCGACCCTTTCTGCAGTTTGAATGTAGTAGTAGGGTGTTGTACCGTGTGCCCACCCCGCCCCCCAAACCCGTGGTCACACCTCCGCATCAGAGTGATCCCAAATAAATATACAAAAGGAAGAACAATGACAAACACATTGAACTGACTGTTGGTCCCGATTCTCAGCCATTCATCTTGGGCTAATTAAAGGTTGTATATATTTAGGCTTGAGAGGAAACTGGAGAATCAGAGGATACAAAACTACTCAGGAGTATTAAGAACATGCAAACTTCACACATAAAGTTTCCAAGGCACTATTCAAATTCTGCTTTCTGGAGCTATGAGGCTACCAGTACACTGCCCAGATTTATGTGCATGTATATTTTTACATTCATCAAATCCTGTAGCAATGGTTATTTGACTGCTAAAAAGCAAATTTGGTTTCTATTTCCATTTATGTATATCTTCCTTCTAATATTCCCAAGAACACCTTTGATGCAAGGTGCTGAAAATATTGTGACCTCCCAAGACAAGTTGTTGTGATGCTGTTTTGTAAAAATACTCTGAACCCTGGAGTGGCATGCATCTTAGATTTCAAAGTACATCAATGATCTCATGTGAAGAAACGTGAAAAGGCTGCCAAAGACCTTGATCTCATTTGTCTTTCTTCTTCACTGGAGAGATACTTTAGGTTCTGAGAGGCTTCAGTGATGCAAAGAACAAGTAAATTCTGGCAGAACTGCCATTTCTTAAACATTTTTTTCCATATTCTGTAACGTAACAAGGTTGTGTTAAAAGAAATCAAAGAAAATGTTAGATTAGGTTAGATTAGATTGAATTAACATTATTAATCCCAAATTCAGATGCAGAAATACAGCAGCAGAAATATAAAAACAAAGATACAAACTCACAAGACTAAATAATACAGCCATTCAATCAATCTCTATATAAATATAAATAAATAAATGTATATTTCAGAATGGTATTTCAAAAATGAACATATCAAGTGGCATTGATTTGCAGTGGCTTTACTATGTTTGTCCTCTATTAACCTCTGTTTGTTTAGAACAAATATATTTTCCTTTTTTAATACCAAAGCTTATTTATCTACAAAGAGAAACTGGAATTGCGAAGTTAAATTCTTGTTTAGTTTTTGGCATTCTTAGAAAGATGTTGTGATAAAGATGTGACAAAGACATCATAAAGGTTTGGGGGAGCCACCCGTATATGGTTCCACAGCTGCTAAATAGGTTTGAAATTGAACAGAGATGTTCACTGGTCTGAGACAAAACTGATTGTTTGGAGGCAAGATGGTGGCTTTAAAGTCCAGGGGCCTCATGTATAAACGGTGCGTACGCACAGAAATGTTGCGTAAGAACTTTTCCACGTTCAAACCGCGATATATAAAACCTACACTTGGCGTAAAGCCACGCACTTCGCCACAGTACCTCATGCCTTGTCGTACGCAAGTGTTTCCTGCAGAGGCATTAGCTCTCTTGGAAATGTGTTCTTTTAATATTGTGGCTTATTAAATAATTAAACAATATCATAATATACCAGAAAAGGCGATATCCCTCCCATAGTGATTACGGCGGTACAAGAATCACATGAGACAAAATATCTTTTAGCTTACATTTACTGACGTTTTACGCAGTTACAGACGGGGAGGCATATGGACAGACTTTATCCAGGTGGGAATCTGGATCAACACAGTCAGCCATTTTTTCCGTCCCTACGCTGGGAGGTTTTTCAACACACCTGGTGTCGACACAGCCTCGAAGGGTCTGGCCACTGTCCAGACCTTTTATATGGTTCTTGCTTCATCTGCTGGTCTTCTCCGTCTCCGAACAAGGGCTGAATTCCTCTCCCACAAAATACAGAAATATCATAGTGCTTACATGTCGATTCTCATTCTCCCAAGAAGGAAAGAAGGTTTGTGCTGATAGAGGACAGAAATACCCTAACCTGTGTTTAAGCTGACTATACAAGCCTCCAGTTGTCTTTGGCTATCTAATCCAATGCTTGGTCAGCAATTCTAACTGCTGAGCCCGTGTGTGCCACAGTTAACATGCACATGTGAATAAAACTCATAACAGTACTGTCCAGATACAGTGACATAAAGAAACATGTAGTATTACAGCAAGTTCTCTGCTTGGTTTTGTAGACTGGCGGCAACCAGAGTCAAAGCAGTGCTACTGTTCCTGTATGGTTACTCATTATTTTCCTGACGCGGCTTTATAAATACACTGAAACTAACCGCATATTGTTTATTAGTGTAACGCATCTGATTGTAATTAACTTGTAACAATATAATGGTCCAGGGAATAGTCATAGTATTCCAAATACCATAACTGCTTTAGCGTTGTTACTCTCACTTCTCCTTCTTCTTCTTCTTCTTCTTTCAGCTCCTCCCGTTAGGAGTTGCCACAGAGGATCATCTTTTTCCATATTACTCTCACTGGAAGACTCGGAGTATTTATATCACTGTATCTGAGTGTGAATCACAGCAGCAGCTGATTGAAAAGAGAATTATCGGTATCCAGCTTCAAGGACACGCTGTCTCAGCCACTGCAAAATGTTTTAAAGCCTTTCTTGTACGGACCTCGCGGTTCAGAAACAGTTTCATCCCAAGAACTTTAAATGCACTCAATCAATAGCACCTTGTAGAACTGTTTGTACTTATAAGTACAATCACCCCACTGTAAACTTGCACTACAGTTATAATATCGCACAACCTGAGCCACTTTATAAAGCGCGTATTTACATATGATGACGATATCATTTTTAAGGTGAAATGCAGCAAAATATGTTTATTAAATTATACAGATAAACCTTTAACTTCATTTAAATAATCTATATTCTTCACTGGGACTGGCGTTAAGGATAGAATAATTAAACATGTACTTCGAAGATATTTCAATGTTCCTTAAACGTTTTGAAGAATTGGCGCTAAACTTACAGATGACTTAACTTCTATTACAGAGCTGATTGTGTGGCGATCGGTTACTTGGGTAAAGAAAAGCACTGACTGCAGTGACGGCTACGCCAATACATATTGAATATAAAACAGAAAGAGAAAATAACAACACAGCTAAAAACGCAGCGACAAATTTCGGCAAAAGTTAAATGCTTGTGTCATGAGCACGAGGCGGCCATGCAGTGTCTGCAACGGACGAGGCCATCCACCGTGCATAAGATACTTTACTGACATTGGCGGGGAAGGAGCCACCGATTCTTCCTCTGCCCAGTGCCACCACAAGCCTAGAGCCGCCCCTGAGTACTGCTGCAATAAATTATTTCATCGAAGTGAAACACATTTAATAACGTGCTTTAACTCCTATCATCATGAAAATGATATCACATATACATCTCAGTATTTTAGTTATTCAGAGAGCTGTAATATCACGAATGTAATGGACTCTGTGTCCAGTTGGAGGAAGACAGCCGGTTTAAGAAGCAAGTAGTGATTCACACACATAGGCACATAGAAGATCAAATACAAAACAAAGCATTTAACTACTAGCTACTTTAATTACGATGGGATTTGAGAAACTGGTTAATTAAACGATTTTAAGATGAAGTTTATGATGTTCTACTTTAATGACAAAATAAATTACGTGATTAAAGTGGAAATGTTCGAGATTGAAGTTGACATTTCGTGCTTTTTCCCCACTCTGTGCCTTTTTTTTCTCTGTACCCTAATAAGCTTTCATATGACACTCAGACAGTGGGCTACAACTCGGCTTTTCACGGCGACTTTGATATGTGACTTCTTTTTATTTCCGGCACTGTGCGATTTTGTGAACGTGAGCTTTCAAGTTTCTCCAACACGCTATGTCACTCGATCAACTTCCTTTTGTTGATTATACCACGGTTTATTTGAACAAATAGTATGTTTTTCCTTTGCCTCCACTTGGTATTCGCTGAAATTCTTATATTTTCCCTGTGCTTTTCCCATTGTCTTTTCAAAGAAGGCTGAGTTTAAGGGTGATTTATATTCATTTGCATATTCAAAGAGGCGTAATTCTGGGAGGAGTTGGGGCGTTACATAAAGCGCGTGCACGAGCGTTAGTTTTCACGCTGATCGGGATTTATGTAGCGGAAGAACGTGGAAGTTGGAGTACACACAGATTCCAGCATCTGGATTTTTCTGTGCGTAAGCACATTTCGGCTTTTGTGCTTACGCCATGTTATAGTGCGAGTTCTACGCACGGCGTTATACATGAGGCCCCAGTACAGGAAGTGACATCATCATTGGGGCCGGAACCGGAAGTGATGTTATCGGAACCAGAAGTGACGGCATCACTGGAGCTGGGACTGGAAGTGATGTCATTGGGCCAGGAAGTGATGTTATCAGAGGTGCTGGAAGCTGGCAGGATTTCCTGAGAATGGTCTGCAAGGAACTGATAGAGACAGTCAGTGCACCCCGCCACCCCCTGGTTTGTTGAGGAATTACAATTATTCAGGCCCTTTACCTGCCTCCTTACTCACATGTGTGTGACAATGTACAGTATGTGTATGCTGTGGTCTTCCAAGTGCAATATAAGTTTGTAACTTTATTGCTAATTTCAGCAAAACACAACAGGCAAACAAATAAAATAATGCATTCACCAGAGATTTATGCAAAAAATAAAATAAAATTAAATAACAATATTTAGTACTGACCTCTTCCAGTGTTGCAGGTCATTCTGACCATTTGCAAAAGAAAAGTAGATTTTCAGTTAATCAAAAAACTTTCTCTACAAGTATTACAAGAACCTTATGTCAGTAATTAGCAACATTATAACAAATGTGGTTGTATGATATAGCAAACTTTGAAAAATTGACACATAACAATGAATTTCATGATATTTACAGTAGCTAAATTCATAGCTGAAAGCTCAAAGAACTGACAGTCGCCAGTTGAAGAATGGCCCTTGACATTCTCATTACCCAGTCAGAGCCTGGGGAGGCCTGGGCTTTTGGCAGAGTTTAGAATGAAAAGTGAGCCTCGTTTAGAACATTCCTTTTTTTGTGAGCTGTCTTGATTAACTTGCCTGCCACTTGCCATCAAGAGTCATGCTGTCCAAAGAAATCAACATCAAACAATTAGAAAAAAGCATTTTAAGAAAGATAAGCTCATAGGAAAGCTCTCAGTTTGTAGATGTTATTACTTGAAGTTAAGAAAGCACAGCTCTCTAGAATCTCTTAAAAGAGAAACAGTGCTTAGAAGGAGAACATCCTTTTAAAAACCTGTGATGTTTATATTCACAGTTAATATGCCACCAGTTTCAAGTAATTAAGGAAAAAGTTATATTTGGATAAGAATCACATATACTAGTGAACACGAGAATATTGATAGATTTCACTCTTTTAAGTGTCCAACTGTGGAATCCATGACACATCCAGAGATATATTACATATCTAATAAGATTACTGTTTGCATGAAGTAAGACAGTTAGTGTTCAAAAGTCAATATTTAGAGGCAATGCTGGGTACACATTCACACAACTCCTAAAAGTATGGCTATAGATGAAGTGAGTGGCAGTGCACCAAATCCTGCCTTAGAGTTATTTAAACTTTCATATAACTGCCAGGCTTATATGGTTATATGTTTTCTTTTCTAGCTTAAGTTAATGTACTGTCTGTTTTTCATAGTTAACTGGACTTTTTTTTGTGATGTTACAGACTTGGAGTGCATTTACCAATCAATTCATTAATGTTATCACTGCAGGCCTACTGACATGTGCTGATGGATATAGACATTCTGCCAAGTGGTCTTAGGACAGAAGATTTTGTAAATAGCATGCAACATGTTTCTTTGTGTAAAATTAAAATAGCTGAAACATGCTGGTGATTATAACACATTCTTTTTACTGCTAAAAACTAACTAAATATTATCAAGTGTATTTCAGATTCTTATTGACAATAACAGTAATTAAAGGAAGAGATTTTTAATGAATGTTTGGAATTATACAGAGAGCAGTGTTTAATGAATCTTACTTCAGCCTGACACCACTATTGAATTCAAAATAGGAGACTGATAAGAAGATACTGCAGAGATTCAGTAGTAACAAATAAAAGCAAGTACACAAAACTAGAAAAAATGGTTGGTCCTCATATTAGACTCCTCAGCACGATTATTTCATTGTCATGCACAGCCTGTTCCAACAATTAATTTAAGAGAACTGGGTGGCCGTCCGGCATACCTTGCAAGAGCAATAAAGTACAGTTTGATTGTTAGGTATGGCCAGAAGTACAGAGGTCGGCTAAGCAACATTTTTTTACTTTAGGAGCAAAGGCTCAACATTTCTTAAACCATCTCAATTATAATGCCTTCCTTAGAATGAAGAATATTAAACTCATGAAGCTAGTGAAAACCACAGATAGGACTGTAATAGTACTAAAGTTGAAGCACTGGCTTATGTTCCTTTGAATGAACATTACATTTCTTAATTATATTAATTATATATTATCAGAGTAATTCATTTTATTTCATGTTGTTTCAACTAGGTCATTTATGGCTTTCTGTACATATACAGAACTTTATGAGCTGCATGGTATAATGGCATTATTCTTATCCTGCTAGGGGCAGCAAAGTATGTGAGACATACAATTTTTAAAACTAGTAATCATCCGGTTAATCTATGTGCATGGAAGCTTAATTTTCATTCATTAATTTAATCCTTTTTGACTTGATTTTCTTACAACCCAAAGGCCTATACAAAACCGTTTTTACAGATTTTGTTTTTCTTCTGTGCACAAAATGCTCACAAAGTACCTCTAGTTAAATTTCAGGTACTGCCTAGTGCCTTTTTCTTTTTGATGAATATGTCACCTGCAAAAAATGAATATCATTTCATTTTGTTACTGTTCAGAAAAGTAGACACACAGTAGGAGAAAGTAGCCTTATTTGTATCAAGTATGAGTTGGTGCTCAAAATGAGTAAAAGCAACAGTGAAAAGGTAACATACTTCAGAAACACTAGAAATAGAAGAGAAAAGATCTTCAGCATATCATCCGAAGGCAACAGAAGAACATGAGAAGGACAAACCTGCAATAAAATTCATTTTAAAGATTGAACAATGAGTCAGAAGAGGAAAGTAAACAGCTCTTGAATGAAGATTCTACTCAGTGCTTACAAGGATAGTTGATTTAGATAAAGTTTCTAATGGCACAGCTTTACTGCTTTTTGTGAAGGTATACTTATTCTAACTAAACATTAAAGTCTATCATAACGAAAAACCCTGGGTCAAAAATCTATTATTAATTTACTATTAAGTGAGAACTCCACAGTAAACACTTCTTTTGGTCTTCATAACAATTACAAAGCATCGGTTTATTCATATTTGCAGTGTAAACTAACAAAACTTCACTTTAGAGTGGTCTGAGGTGGCTAAGCGGAGACACGTTTCTCTTGACATTGCATATTTAGTATAAGACCTGCGAATCCTTCATATTAACAAGTCATGTTACATGTTACTCAGAAATGAATAACCTGTCTACTGATGTCTTATAACAACAACAACATTTATTTATATAGTACATTTTCATACAAGAAAAAATGTAGCTCAAAGTGCTTTACAAAATGAAGAATAGAAAAATAGAAGACACAATAAAAAATAAAAGTAAGTCAACATTAATTAAAATAGAATAAGTAAGGTCCGATGGCCAGGGTGGACAGAAAAAACAAAAAAAAAAGTCCAGACGGCTGGAGAAAAAAAATAAAATCTGCAGGGATTCCAGACCAAGAGACCACCCAGTCCCAAAAGAAGCCTTTGACATGGTCTTGTTACATAATAGTAAATGACTAATATATGTATTTAGTATGCAGTACCTAAAGTAAAGTGTTACCAATACTTAAATATTAAGTATTAATATTAATAGTTAAATTTAACTATAATAATCAAATTAAATATAAATTGTCCACACATAAGTCAGACTCTGCCTGGTCAGGCATTAAAACTTTGGATGGCCAGTATCTGTCAAATAATAACAGGATTCCTAGTTCTAACACCATCTTTGGTTTAGCTAGTGAGGATGATCAATTCCTCTTAAGATTTTACAAATTTAGCAGTGGCTCTGACATCACTGATAATGAAATCATTTTAAAACTTTATAAAGGGGAAACTGATAGAAAAAATTGGGATTTTATTATATCCACTGCAGAAAATATTGGGATTTTATTATATCCATTGCAGGTTGCTTGCCAAATTATTAGAGGAACAATGGGTGCAATTGTTACTTTGCTTCGTCTGTTGTATAAGCACTTGGAGACTCCTGTTTGTAGACTTCTCATTAGTGTTTAATACCATTCAGTCCCTTCTATCATGCAGACAGGTTTATTAAAGGTTTTTTGCTTGGTAAATGGTTGTCTATCTGACATGCAGTGTTTATCAATGTGGTCCCCTCAGGGTGTATTCTTTCATATTTTTTGTATGGTCTATTCACTAAAGAATGTATTGGTAAATTTGAAAATAGATTAATCTTAAAGTTTGCTGATGGTTAAATGATTTTAGGCCTACTTAATGAGAACTCAATAAGTCACGGCCTGGAGGTAGATGACTTTGTTAACTTTTGTGGTCTGTAACAAAAACTAAAGAACTAATAATGTGTTTGAAAAGAAACAGCATTCGCCTACAAGAAATAAGCATCTAAGGCCAGGTGTAGAGTATGCTGAAAGTTTTAAATATCTTGGGATGAACATAAACTCAAAACTAACTTTTAATTGAAACACAGAGGGTAACAGTAAGTTCAGAGTCTCAGGAAAGACTTTTTTAGCTTGAGTTTTAAAATTATGCCAGTTTTCTTTATAAATCTTCTGCTGGCTTGGTTTGGAAGTTATAAAACTAGCAACAAAATTAGGATTAATCAAATTGTAGAATGGAACAGTATAATAGCAAGGTCCCAAACTTAAAAGTGACAAATAAATTTAATAGGCAAGTATTGTAAAGATCAGAGTGTATCCTATCATTCAGAACTCACCCTCTCCATTCACATTCCATTGTTTCCATCAGGTTATAAATTCAAGATTGTGAAGGTATAATGCAACTCCTTCATTTAGGGATGGAACATTTGACAAGGACACTTCAAATTTCATAGCACTTTAATCAACACCATATAAACACAATGAGTTTGTCAAAACAGTAATCTGTTTTAAATAAAGAGGGTTAGTGTCAGGAAGGGCATCTGGCTGTTGAACTTTAGCCAAAACCTTAATGATGGAATCACTCCAATCAGCTTTAGAAAATGCTAGGGCATATCCCATAGTCAACATGCAGGGTTCACACCTGACCCCTGTGGAAAGGGAGCGAGTGCTACTAGGCAAAGGGTGGGCCTGGCAAAAGAAGTTAGTCCAGTAGAAACAGAATAAGATTGGGGAGGGGAAAGAAAAGGATTCTTTACTGGTAAGAGTGGGAACTACGAATGATGGGACAAAGACTTGGAAAAGAAGAGAGGTGGCAGATTTGATGGAAAGGAGGAAAGTGGTAGTATTATGTGTGCAGGAAGTGAGTTGGAAGGAGAATAAGGCAAAGATATTTGGGAGGAGGCATTGCATTTTTGTATAGTGAAGCAAATGTACAAGGGTGAAATGGTGTAGCTATAGTAGTATCCAAAGAACTAAAAGATAGTCTTGTCAGTGTGAATAGAAGGAGTGAAAGGGTGATGAGTGTCAAACTGGGCCTTGGTGAGACTATAGTTAATGTCATTTGTGCATATGATCCTCAAGTGTTCTGTGAGGAGGTTTAGAAGGATGTTTTCTAGGCACAAATGGATAAAGATCTTAGAAAGGTACGAGAGAGATGATAGATTTTGGACATGGAGGTTGGGGTGTAGGGGAAAGCGTAGTATATTTTACCATGGCATCTGATTTGGCAATAGTTAACAAAATGATTAAAAAGAAATTATATAAGCTTGCAAATTACAGTAGTGGAGGAAGGGAAAGCCAAATAGACTTTCCAATATGCAGAAGTTCTTATTTGAAAGACATAAAGAATTGTATGGTCATAAATAGGGAAGTGTGACAGGGCAGCATAAAGTGGTGGATATAAAGAATTAAATGAGAGCAGGCAACATCAAGGATAAAATGGTCCAGTTTAAAATAGAAGTGGCTTATAAGCAGGTTTAGGGAGAAAGTTTTAAATGAAGTGCAGTCATTTGAGATTATGGAGGAATGATGGAAGAAGAATAGCAAAGTTGTATTAAGAGCAGGTGAAGAGGTGTTGGATAGGACAGCAGGAAGAAGCCTACCTGGGGATAAAGAGACATGGTGGTGGAAGAGGGATTTGCAGGATATATTATAGACTAAAAAGCAGTCAAGGAAGATATGGTACCAATCAGGGAGGGAGGAATATAGAAAAATATATAGGCAGAGAAACAAGGGGGCAATGATGGCAGTGGCAAGAGCTAAAGCAGAAGCTTTGGTAGCGGTGTATGAAAAACTTGAGACAAAAGAGGGAGAGAGAATGATTTTTTAGAAAATAGCAAAGGCTTGGAACAAGGCTGGAAACGATTTTAGTCAGATAAAGCAGATGAAATAGATGGAAGAGGTACTGTGAAAAGTTGTTGAATGAAGAAAATCCGAGGCACTGAAAAGAAATTGGAAAGGCAAAGGGACCAGATGAAATACCAGCAGACGCGTGGAAGAGTTTAGGAGAAGAGAAAGTAGATGTTTGTGGGATCTAATGCAGAAGATCTGTGAAGAGGTGAGAATATTAGAGGAGTGGAGGAACAGTGTGATTTATAAGGAGAAGAGCGACATTCAGGATTCCATAAACTATAAAGGGATTAAGCTAATGTCACCACGCAATGAAAATTTGGGAAAGGGTTATAGAAAGAACGCTGAGGGAAAAGACCACCATAGGGAGGGAGCAGTTCTGTTTATTGCCAGGGAGATGAACAACTGCTGCAGACTTTGTATTGAGACAGCTCAAAAAGGAGCATAGAGAAAAATAGAAAAAATTGCCTATGGTGTTTATTGATTTGGAGAAGGCGCATCATAAAGTGCCACAACAACAGGTCTGGAGGTGCTTGAGAAAGAAAGGAGTACCCACAAAGTATAAGATGATTGTCTAGGATATGTATGAGGCAGTGGTGTAATGTTAGGGTAACAGACAAGAGTAGGTCTGCACTAGGATCTTCTTTAAGTCCTTACCTCTTTGATCTGTTTTTGGATGTGTTGAGTCATCTGATAAAAGACCAGTCCTCCAGTGCATGATTTTTGCTGATGACATTGTGTTTTGTAGAATGAGGAAATAGGAAGCAGAGATGAAGTTGGAATAATAGAGAAGGGTTTAGGAAGATAGTGGATTGAAAATTAAGAGGAAGACAGAATTACTGTATGAGTTTTAATGATGATCAAGATTCAGAAATTAACCTGCAGGTAGAACTATTGAAAAGAGTTGATAAATTAAAATATCTAGGATCAGTGGTAGTTCAAGATGGAAAATTAGATGCAGAGATAACCCATAGAAAATGGTGTGGGTGAAACAACTGGAAGAAAATATCAGTAGCATTGTGTGATCATAAAATTAAGGCAAAGGTTAAAGGTAAAGTTTTTAAGACAGTGGAAAGACCAGCAAAGATATATGGAGCTGAGACATGGGCAGTAAAGGGCAGTAAGGGGAGCACAGAAGAAGGAGTTATATGTGTCAGAAATGAGAATGTTGGGATGGATGTGTGTAATTATATAAAAGGACAGAATAAGAAGTGAGACACTCAGAATTACAATAAAAGTGGAAAAGATATCTAAGAAAGTGCAGGAAAGTAGACTGAAGTGGTATGGACATGTAATGAGGATTATTGGGCAAAAGAGTGATGAAATTGGAAATACAGGAGAAGAGAAAGTGAGGGAGGTTAAAACAGAGGTGGATGGATAAAGTAAAAGAAGATCAGGAGGAAAAGGGTCTGACTGGGGGAGGAGGTGCAACACCAAGCTCTATAGAGAAGGTTGATCAAGCACATCAACCCCACATACAGTAGAAGTGAGAAAAGATGATGAGAAAGAAGAACTGTGTCAAAACAGCATACTAAAGTTTCATTAACATTTTACTGATGACAAACATTATTGGAACAATGGGAGTGCTCTGACTGGCTTGAAGTTTACGCTTTTCTACGTGCCGTTTAAGGAGATGTGAAATTACTGGTCAAATTTTATATACAGAGTCAATATTGAATTCAGTTATAGTCCAGAATTAGAAAAAAGAAATCAATAGTTATGGAACCTTTGAACCTGTTATCAGACAATGGTAAATACTATTAATCTGTAGTGGGATTTATAATGTGTTTTTAAATACTGTAGTCTACTCTAGGCACATTCCCTAACCCCCCTTAGACACTGTCTCTTTCCCATTGCTCTGTTCCGCAAGAACTATACATTCCTAAACCCCATTTTGATTCTCTTTGATCCTTAGTACTAATAGCCCAAAATTTTGCTGGAAAAATATTGCTTATATTGCCTCACAGCAAAAATCTCTTCACATTAAAAAGTGTGTCACTTAATTATGAATCTGTGGTGGCTTATAATGTGCAGCATTCATAATGCTTGCTGTTATTGCAACATATTTTGTCTTTAGAACAACACAATTATTTTTTTAATTTAAGAAACTTGTTTTCATACTAAAATGCAGCATTTTAATAACAATGTGATTATCATAAGATCAAAATGAGCATACAGAGTGTCCTTAGGCCTTTGGTGCTTCTGTCAGAATTAACTTATGCAATCAACAAGGGTTTAAAGTATAAACCTCAAAAAGTCCTGATATTTTTCTGGAACAATCTTGAAGAAGCCTCAAAAGTTTCATGGGGCTTTGTCTGCCCATCATTACCTCCATCAAAATTGCTATTAATCTTCTTCTTCTGCTGCTTCCTCTTTCTAATGGCTTTTGGCACATTGTTAATATTCTAAATAAGATTTACTTTAGTAAACATCATCAGGGTTAACTTAGGGGCCCAGTTCTTTATCATTCTTGACAATTGCTGGTTAAGTTTAAATACTTCAAAAATGAAACCAGCACTAGATATGATTTGATATTAATTATTATTGTTGGTCTCTGTAAAAACTCTGATGACAACCCAAGTTTTCCTCATGGGACAGCAAGTTTGAATTGAATTGACTATTAACATTCTAAAAAATGCTGTTCTTAATTAGTGATAGACTGAAAACATGTTTCAGGCTAATGAATATATTTTTAGGAACTGATAATGCTACCTGCTGAAAAGATACATAATGGAAAACAGAAATAAGCAGCTGGCAAGGATAATAATGGACACACTGTTTCCTTTCCCAGTATCACAGCCTTCAGCTGATATCACCTTAAGATAGTTAATGGTAAGGTGTTTAGAACTGGCCAGTTAACTGGCTTGACATGCTTCCAAAAACACACCATACTATGAAGTGGTGAGTGGTGTTCAGTATCTCCAGACTAAACTTCATTAAAGTTTGCATCAATAGCAAGTGAAAAGCAAAACAGTCCAAAGTTTACTACTTTAGGTGTTAATTTTTACAGAGCATGTCTGGTCACTCAAGCATATTTAGATGAATTCTGTTACATTCCCCGCCTTAAGAGCTAAAAACAAAATTAATTTTTGTTTTTAATTTATATCGTCTCACTTCACTTGTTCATTCATCTGTTTACCTGAAATTCTCAAACACATACTGCAAATCAACAACTATAATTACTACCATCTTTAATTTAATTTTAATCAATTATTCATTATATTTTATATACATTATTCAATAACCAGATCAGGCTAATTTTGCAAGACTGTAAATATGTAATAATCCCTCATATATATTTTTGTTTCTTCAACAAATATAAAGTTTCAAGAAACTCCGTCATCTTATGTAAGTCTTCCCATCACTTGACAGGTCTTGACAAAAAAATGGTGCAGTTGGATAGAACTTTATTTGTCCCCAGGGGGAAGTTTGGCTTTTTACAAAAGCTTGATAGATAGATAGATAGATAGATAGATAGATAGATAGATAGATAGATAGATAGATAGATAGATAGATAGATAGATAGATAGATAGATAGATAGATAGATAGATAGATATGAAAGGCACTATATGACAAGAGACACACACACTATTATCTGAATGGCTAAAATAGAAAAAAAAGGAAACTTCTCACTTGGCAGTCATAGTCACAGTGAGGCATTATTGAGGCATTATTTCTTGACACACTTCTGCTGAGTGATTTGTTCACTGAAAGTCCTCAGTGTTAGTGTATCAGAGAGAGGAGGTGCAGTATTGTTCATAATGGCACTTAGTTTTGTTTTAATTCAGTCCACTACGACTTCCAAGGGATCCAGAGTGAGTCCCATAACAGAGCCTGCCTTTTCAATAACAGAGGTTTGTTTATTTGGTGAGCCCCTCTCTCTCTTGAGGTGTTGTTACCAGCCCAGCACACCACAGCATAAAAACTCAAAGTGGCCATCACAGAGTTGTGCAATATGTGAATAATGTCACTATTCACATTAAAGGAACACAGTCTCCTAAAAAAAATAGAGTCCCCACTGCCCTTTCTGTCTTTTTGTTTTAAGAGAAGCAATTTTTATTTGAAAGCCTCCACATTTTTAAAGAAATGCTTTAATCACCATGATTAATACTGCTTCTCCATAGCACCAGAGATATGGGTTCACTTTCTGCTCCAGTTGTTCCCTGTGTAGAGTGTACATATTCTACCCATGTCCACATTGGCTTTGTGTGGCTGCAGTGATTATGAATTTAACTCCAAATAACATTACATTGATCCAATATGGGTGACTGTGCCTGGTTATATAGTGATGAATTGTTCAAGCCTGGATCCTACTTTATGCCCAATGCTATCTGGACGGGTCCCAGCTTCCAATTAACTAGCCATGAACTTAACGATCACATGTTCACATGAACTTATGTTTAAAGCCATCCAAGTGCCATGTTCAAACACAGACTGACTTCTAATTCCATACTTACTCACATTTACTTGCACCTTTATCCACGGCAGCTTCAAACATTTGAAACATATAGCTGGCTCCATTTCTTTTGTTTTTTCCATTTTATCCTCAGGCAGGTGACATGCCTTGCCCATGCTCACATAGCGTCAGTAGCGGATGCCATATCCACTATATATTATTTGTCTCAAACAGTGATTTGATTAATGCTTCTAATTTATTCTTTAGGAGAATTTATGATGCATATAATTATTAGTTCTTTTATATTGTTATTTGTGGACCTTCATGTTAAATGTTTTTTTAATTAGTTATGGCATGCAAAATAGTTATCAACAGTTATCTATCTTGCATATTTTAAAAGGAATCATAAATATCAGACTATTTACGTGTGTATGCTTAGCCTTTGTCGCTATTTATACTGTAGAAGAGGCATACATAAAATGTTTTTTATATATTGTATGTCTAATTTTTTATTATTTTTAAATAGTTAAGCTTCTTTTTGGTTTCATTGTTTGTCAAGTTTGAATTGTGTATAAAGCAAAACATTAGATTTGTACTTAACATGTGACAAAATTGTTTTCTTTCTCTGATCTTTTCTAGGTTACATACAGGGCACAGCAAGGAATGAGCAAGCATGCAATATCCAAGATGGTTGCTGTGTGGGTGCTAGCTTTCCTTTTGTACGGCCCTGCTATAATTTTTTGGGAATTTATTATTGGAAAAAGCAATGTTCCAGGGGAAGAGTGCTATGCTGAATTCTATTACACCTGGTACTTCCTGCTGTGTGCATCCACTTTTGAGTTTTTTGCACCTTTCATCAGTGTGGCCTATTTCAATCTGAGCATCTATCTAAACATCCGAAAGAGAAACAAAAGTAGGCTGAACTCTATGAGAGATGGAAACAGCCAATTGCCAAGCTGTCAGGCTGAAGATCAGATGGGCTCAGTATTCTTTGTGAAAACAAGCAGGTCCTTTCAGAGCGAAGCACTGAGCGATGTGGTAGCAGAGCAAGAAACATCTCCATCCTCCACCTGCCAAAGCAACACATCTTTCATATTCAAGAAGAAGAAGAAAAAAAAGAAGAAAAAGAGGTCAGGCACATTGCGTTGCATAAATGTCCACCCATCAGCCACAGATGGAAGACTTGACACTCTGTCTCAGAAGATAGCCCAGCATTCCAGATTATCTAGAGATAAAAAGGTGGCAAAGTCTCTAGCTATTATAGTATGCATTTTTGGCATTTGTTGGGCACCTTACACACTTCTGATGATTATAAGGGCTGCTTGCAGTGGACGTTGTGTTCAGTACCACTGGTATGAGATAACTTTTTGGCTGCTTTGGTTGAATTCTGCAATCAACCCTTTTCTTTATCCTCTTTGCCACAGCAGCTTCAGAAGAGCTTTTGCAAAGATTTTGTGTCCAAAGCGGCAGACAATACGGCCTCAGATAGAGCCACAGTCTTGCCAATAGAACTGGGAAATGTGGAGACACCTTTGTATTTGAATCTAATAACTAAACAGAAACTTTTTTGGTATTCCAATCTAGGAAGTAATGCTGTTTTCAGACTTCAGCTAAACTTTTTAACAAAAATGGCCCATTATATATAGGGATGTGTACAAAAACAGAACTTATCTCAGTGTAAATAGTGCTTATTTTAATGTTACAAAATGCTGGCTATTATATTTAAATGATTGTACATTATTCTACTCAACAATAATGACGTGTGTGTAAAATACTGTGTATGGAATGTACTTCTATGTTTCTTGTGAAAATTAAGCAGCTTTGCATCTTCATAAACATTTTTATTTTTCAGATTTCCCATATGAATAGCATTGTTAATTTTTTTACCCAGTGTGCCAACTGTGGTACCCAAAAAGAATAGCATTCAGATTGTCTCACTGTATAGTATAGGAAATGACCATTCATGTAAAATGACAACCTACTTTTAGTTCTACATCAAAAGACATATACTGTGACATACTGTAAATCTAATAAAGACATTTAATGTAGGGAGAGCTCTTTTTGCAGTACTCTGGACTTCGAAAAATGGATAAATGGATAGATACATGTTCTTAAAAGTGTAAACATTTACTTCTTAATATCTAAAAAAAAGTCTAATGCACAAAAGATACTTTAGGGGAGTTGACATGTTAATCTTTTATTAACACCTTGAGCCAGATTAGTAATTTGAATTGCTTATTTAAATTTTAAATAATCATATTTTATATATTAACATGAGGGTCTTTATGAATTAAAATCTCCAAAGACATGTTTTAGATTGTTGTTCTGTCTATACATTGCATTTTGTAGAAAAATTACTAATGGTTAATGAAACTCTGTAAGTATCCCTGATTACTGGAAACAAAATAATTTGTTTAAATGAAATCTGGAATTCGGTTATGATTGAATTAAGTATATTTGTTCATTGTTAAAAAACCTAGAAGTGTTTTTCTGTCTGGAAATAACTTTTTTATTATTTAAATATATCTATAAACATAGCACTCTAATGAACCATTAAAAACATAAATTTAGAGTAAGGAGGATAAATGATATATGTATCCACTGCAAACAAGTATTGCCTTGACATTAGTCTGTTTCTGTATGTTATCCTAAATCACATCACACATTTATCCACCTTAATAAAAGGACAAGTGACTGTGTGTCTGTCTGTGTGTCAGTCCAGTTGCTCTGTCTCTGCTATGCAACAGCCAGATGGACACACTGCACTGCAAACATTAACAGCGATATCTGTGTTGATTACTTACATTTCAGCCCGTCTTAGACGAGTAGCACACCTAGTTTAATAAATAAGCAAACTGCTCTCATCCAAATTCATATGTGCAAGAAAGTAATTAACTTCCTTAGCGTTAGACCCAAACGTCACTTGGGCAACTGTACAAATGTGTCTTATGTAAGCATTAGGTCTGAGTGTTACACAAGCAATGGTGTAGATGTGTCTTCTCCTAGCCTCAGAATGGCATCTTGTAAGAAACCTTTTCAGCAGCCCAGATGGTGATAGGTGATGGTGACAGTGATAGGAGCATTGATTTTGCGGAGCTGCTCAACAGCAGTAATCTCTTTCCTCTTAGTCTTCTTCGCCTTTCAGCTGCTCCTGTCAGGGTTCACCGCAGTTGATCATCTTTTTCGATATTTTCCTGTCCTCTGCATCTTGCTCAATCACGCCCGCCATCTACATGTCCTCGCTCTTCATATCCATAAACCTCCTCTTAGGCCTTCCACTTTTCCTCTTGACTGGCAGCTCCATCCTTAACATCCTTCTTCCAGTATACCCAGCATCTCTCCTCTGCACATGTCCAAATCAATATAATCTTGCCTTTCTAACTTTGTCTCCCAACTGTCCAACCTCAGCTGCCCCTCTAATGTGCTTGTTCCTAATCCTATCCATCCTAATCACACCCAATGCAAATCTTAGTATCTTTAACTCTGCTACCTCCAGCTCTGTCTCCTGCTTTCTGGTCAGTGCCACTGTCTCCAACCTTTATAACAATGTCCTGTAGACCTTCCCTTCCACTCTTGCTGATACACGTCTGTCACAAATTACTCCTGACACTCTTCAGCCTGCACTCTTTTTTCACCTCTCTTCCACTATCCCCATTACTGAGTACTGCTGATCCCAAGTATTTAAACTCATCCACCTTCGCCAATTCTATTCCCTAAACCCTCATCATTCCTCTGACTTCCCTCTCATTCACACACATGTATTCTGTCTTGTTCCTGCTGACCTTCATTCCTCTCCTCTCCAGAGCATATCTCCACCTCTCCAGAGTCTCCTCAACCTGCTCCCTTCTATTACTACAGATCACAATGTCATCAGCAAACATCATAGTCCATAAAGTGAATCTGTCTTCAGTCACTAAAATTCATACAGACAGTGAAACTGAAAGTGATTCTGATGATGCTTGTGTTTGGGTTTCTGTTGACTCTTCTTCAAATAACAACAAAATTTATTTATATAGTATATTTTCATACAAATGGTGTAGCTCATGTGCTTTACATGATGAAGAAAGAGTAAAAAAGACAAAATAAATAAGAATTAAAATAAGGGAACACTAATTAACATAGAATAAAAGTAAGGTCTGATGGCCAGGGAGGATAGAAAAAACAAAAAAAAACTTGACGCCTGGAGAAAAAAATAAAATCTGCAGGGGTTCCAGGCCACGAGACCGCCCAGCCCCCTCTAGACATTCTACCTAACATAAATTACCTCAATCAGTCCTTATTGTATTCAGGGTTCTCATGGAAGAATTTGATGTTGACGTTCATGTCGACTCCTGGCCTTTAATCCATTAGTGTAGGGACATTACGGTGCTTTGATTAGGTGGTGGTGGCGCAGATTGGCAGCACAGAAAACCAGAAAAAGAACAGAAGAAAAAATAGTAGGGGTTAGTACGGATTTTGAAGCCATCATGAATAATAATGATAATTAATTGAATATACAGAGCATCAGGATTAAACTAAGATGAAGCTTTGAGAAAGCCATGTTAAAGTAATGTGTTTTCAGCAGTTTTTTGAAGTGCTCCACTCTATTAGCCTGGCAAATTTCTATTGGTAAACTATTCCAGATTTTAGGTGCATAACAACAGAAGGCTGCCTCACCACTTCTTTTAAGTTTAGCTCTTGGAATTCTAAGCAGACACTCATTTGAACATCTAAGGTGATAATTTGGAGTGTAAGGTGTAAACAATTCCAAAATATAAGATGGAGGAAGATTATTTAAGGATTTGTAAACTATAAGCAGTATTTTAAAGTCAATTCTAAATGACACAGGTAAACAATGTAGTGACCTCAAAACTGGAGAAAAAAAAACAGCACCACCTTGTTTGTGGTGCAGCCAGGAATAAAAGTGAAAGTTCATAGTCAAGATCTACTACTTACTTGAATTTATTTCTTGATGATGATGTGATGAAAAGAATTATTGTTGAGAAGAACCATTATGCTGAACAGCATCAGGTAAGTGACCGAATACCTAAGCAGTTTATACCACACTAAAGACATATTTTGACATATATATGGTGTTGCTATCATTATTATTATTATCCATGTCATATTATTATTGTTATTCATTATTATTCTTATTTGTATCCTACTTTTTGCACTTCTGAATTTGTACTTTTAGTTTTTTTTCACATTTTATAATAGACAGATGAGATTTAATAAAAATGTTGTTTTCCAAGCCAAAAAATGCAATGCTTTTTACATATTTTTTTGAGAAAACAATTTTATGCTAAGGAGGTTAAATCCATCTTTTGTACAGCCCAAGCCCAAATTTATTCAGTATTTAATAAATATAAAACTCCTGAATGATACTTTACATAATGCATAGGCACAATGCAACATATGAGTGGTAGACCAATAAAGATACTCAGAGTCACATCTGAATAGTAAGAACTTGTGAAAGATCAGTCAATGTAGTTTTTAAGAAGTTTCAGTAAATATTTAAGCATGCCACAAAATGGCATACTTTTCTTGAATTGAGTGTCATTTTAAATATATCTGAATTATAAACAGGAAAGGAAAAGAACAAACATATTTTATAAAATTTGTCATTTTTGGTGCTCTGTCCAAGGATTGTTCCTGCCCTTTGCTTGCTGAGACCAGACCCCCCTTTCCCCCCAACCGACCCAGCTCATGATTAAGTGGGCTTTGAAAATGGTGTGGTATGTAATTATGTACAGTGTAACATATGTATTAAATTCATTTGTTTTGTGAATCTGTGATTCCCCTAAAGTTGACATACATAAGATATGTTTAAGATATTGTGGCAACATCTGCAAAGTGTTCCTTATTGTATTCAAAATAATTGTGTATTCAGTGATCTTTTTAGGCATATTGTTAGTGCTATGTCTAACAATGAAAAAGGATTTCAATTTTATCAAAGGCTCTTTCTTTTGCTGGTTCTGAAAAAACTAAGTATCCAGTTTGTTCCTAAATTAAAAAAAAAACACTCCTTTTATTGTAGAATAACATCATATGGAAATAGAGACAGAGAATTAAAAGGTGAGGATTTCAATAAAATAAATACACTGTGTAATAAGAGCTTTAAAGGATTAACTGAAAGAAGCAGTTATTAGAACTGCATGTGCAAAATAATGTTTTGATAAAATGTTTTTTTTTCTGCGTCCATACACATACAGTGGATTCACAAAGTATTCAGACCCCTTCACTTTCTGCACTCTTTCTTATATTGTACATTTAATTTGAATTCTATAAATTTGTTATTTTTCTCATCAATCTACTTTCAATAATCATTAATGATAAATTGAAAATGTGTTTTCAGTAAAGTTTATACATTTTGTTAGAAATCAAAAACAGGAATCTCTCACTTATAGAAGTATTCAGACCCTTTGCTGTGGCACTTCAACTTGAGGTCAGGTTCATCCTGTCTGCTTTATTCTTGAGATAAGAGTCCATTTGTGAAAAATTGATTGAACTGGACATACTTCAGAAAAAATACACACAATTGTGTATATAAGGTCCCACCATTCACACTGCATCTCAGGACATAAACCAAGTCATGAAGTCCAAGAAACTGTCTTCACAATATAAGTGTGTTGATGGATATATCTGGGCAAGGGTATATTACCTTTTCTAAAGCTTTGAGTATTCCCAGGAGTACTAAGGCTTCAGTAATTGAAAAGCAAAAGAACTTTGGAACCACCAGGACTCTTCCTAAAGCTGGCTGTCCTGCCAAACTGAGTAACTGGGCAAGAAGAGCCTTGGTCAGGGAGGTGATCAAGAACCCAATGGTCACTCTTGCATAACTTCTAAAGTCCTCTGCTGAGATGACAGAACCTGTCACTGAATGACTATCTCTGAAGCACTCCATCAATCACGCATTTATGGTAGAGTGAGGAGGGGTGGATGATAGGAGCCAAATACAGAGAGGTCCTTGAAGAACACCTACTGTACTCCAGAAGGCAAGCAACCACAGACTGGGGTGACAGTTTACCTTTCTGCATGACAATGAACAGGCCAAAACAACAGTGGAGTGGCTTTGGGACAACTCTCTGATTATCCTTGAGTGACCCAGCAAAAGCCCAGTATTAAACTATAAAGATCATAATGGAGAGACCTGGGGCCTCATGTATAAATGGTGCATACGCACAAAAATGTTGTGTTCTCGAGTTTCCACGCTCAAATCGCGATATAAATAAAACCTAAACTTGGTGTAAAACCATGCACATTTTCATGGTACCTCCAACCCTGGCATACGCAAGTTCTCTGCTCGATTTTGCAAACTGGTGGCATCCATCGTCAAAGCAGTGCTTTTGTTCCAGTGTGGTTTTCCTTTCTTTTTTAGATCCACTTCCCTGACATGGCTTTATCAAATACACTAAAATTAACCACATATTGTTTATTAGTAGTGATGAGCGAGCATGCTCGGCCAAACATGTGTTCAGCTCGAGCTCGCTATGCTCGGAGCATGGTGCTACTCGAACGAGCACCACATGTGCTCGTGCGCCATGCTCGAGTCTCCGCCCCGCACGTTTCACAGATTGGAGACAGCCAATCAAGGGGCAGGTAAGTACTGCCCTCACTGTAATGCCAGTAGCCATGTCAGGTGCTGGCATTACAGTGATTGGCTGGCTGGAACTCATCATCGGGTGCTAAACAGCATGCACTCGCATATAATGTTTTAGAGCGTCAGCTCACCTGCAGGCACTCCCATATCATGTTTTAGAGCAGTGAAAGGCAACCTTTTTTGAGTTGCAGCACACTAGGTCTAAAAATGTTCTTTCGCGGCGCACCTTAAGGACTGCCCATAAATAAAGTCGTGACGACACAATCTATAGACAATCGCCAATAAAAACAGTTATTTTTACAAGTTTGAAAGACATTTTATTAATAAAGGAATTAAAGGATAAATCTTAAATTTAATTAATGTGAATGTTGAGATTGTTTTTCAGCACATATGAGATTGATGCGAGGATCAATTTTCGAAAGACAGACGCGCATTTCCTTGTAGATCATTTGAAGTCTCTCGCGTTTCTTAGACTTCATTTCCGTAAGTGTTCCATTATCTGTTTTTCCAACATAATTTTTTTTTAAACATTATCCTTTTAATCAACCAAAAGTTCAAAAACACTAGCAATTTTAAATATTTTACAAAAGTTTTCGCGGCACCCCAAGAAAATTCCAGGTTGCCGACAATGTTTTAGAGCGTCAGCTCACCTGCAGGCACTGGCATATAATGTTTTAGAACGTCATTTTTCCTGTAAAATTGATTTTTGGGGGGTTTTGGCCGTGTTTTTGTCAGTCTGTAAAAGTGGCGTACAACTCGGACAAACTGGTTCCCAGCAGCGACTTGGGAGTCCAAGATGCATCCAGACATCGTCCCCATGCTGTTCCCGGTCCATTTGGGTGGTGTTTCTGTCACTTTCTGCCCTTTTCCAATGGACCAGGCACCCTCCCCTCTTCAGAGCAGGGGGTGCCTGGTTGTCTCCCATTGACTTACATTATACTCGGGTGCTCGGTAGAGCACACGAACATCGCAATGTGTTCGGACCAAACACCCGAACACTTTGGTGCTCGCTCATCACTATTTATTAGTTTAAGGAATTTGATTGTAATTAACCTGTAACAATATAATGGTCCACGGAATAGTCAAACTATTTTAAATACCATAGCTGCTTTAGCATTGTTACTCTCACTGCACCTTTTTCTTCTTCTTCTTTCAGCTGCTCCCGTAAGGGGTTGCCACAGCGGATCATCTTTTTCCATATTACTCTCACTGCACCACTCGGAGTATTATATCACTGTATCTGAGTGTGGAATCACAGCTCTACAGCAGCTGATCAGAAAGAGAATTATCGGTATACAAAATTAAGCACACGCTGCCTCAGCCATGCTGCCTATTTGAACTGCTCTCATGTGGCAAACGCTTCAGAGCCTTTCCAGTAATATCATGAATGTAATGGATTCTGTGTCCTGTCAGAGGAAGAGAAAGTCCATTTAAGAAGCACATAAGTGATTCACACACATAGAGCACATCGAAGAACAAATACAACACAAAGCATTTAACGTGCTACTTTAGGTACGATGGTATTTGAGAAACTAGTACATTAAACGATTTTAAGATGAAGTTTATGATGTTCTACTTTAATGACAAAACAAACTATGTGATTAAAGTGGAAATTTTGAGATTAAAGTTGACATTTCAAGCTTTTTTCCCACTGTGTCCCTATTTTTTTTTCTTTTCTCTGTATCCTAATAAGCTTTCATATGACACTCAGACAGTGGGCTACCACTCGCCTTTTCATGGCGACTTTGATATCTGACAACTTCTCTTTTATTTTGGGCACTGGGCAACTTTGTGAACTTGAGCTTTCAAGTTTCTCTAACACTCTATGTCACTCGATCAACTTCCTTTTGTTGTTTATACCACTGTAAACCAACAAATAGTACGTTTTTCCTTACCTCCACTTGGTATTCACTGAAATTCTTCTATTTCCCCTCGTGCTTTTGCCATTGCCTTTTCACAGAACGCTAAGTTTAAGGGCTATTTATATTGATTTGCATATTTAAAGAGGTGTAATTCTGGGTGGAGTTTGGGGAGAGGCAGCAGGCGCGTGCACGTGTGTTACTTTTCATGCTGACTGGGATTTATGGAGCGTAAGAATGTGGAACTTGGCAAACACACAGATTTATGCATCTGGATTTTTTTGTGCATACACACATTTCTGATTTTTGTCCTTATACCATGTTTTAGTGTGAATTCTACACACAGCGTTATGCATGAGGCCCCTGAAGATGTCTGTTTATTATGTCCTGTGTAAGGCAAATCCAGCATTCCACAGTGAGAACATCATACTGTACCAACAAGAAAACATTGTGGTGATGGTGGTGGAAATGCTTTATTGCCTAAGGAACTGAATGGCTTGCTGTAACCAAAATCTGGTCTGTACTTGAAAATTGTTAAAGAGAATGTCTGCTCATCTACCAGGGAGCTAAATCTGAAGTGTACTTGGGATGTACATCCCATAGAAATGTCATGGTGTGACTTTAAAACAGTCAGTTCATGCTTGTCGGTTTCTGCAGGTTGAATAGGCTAAAATGAGAGCTGTGTGCTGTGAAAGCTATGTGGAGCATTTCAAGGAGTTTCTGATATTGCAGAAGGAGTCATTTACTTTTTCATTCAGTACCAGTAGGTGTTTGACAGCTTTCTGTGTAAGTCACTTGTAGTAGTAGAAGAAGTCAGGAAAGAATGAAAATACTCCTTCATGTCACTGTGGATGGAAAAACGGTAATCCACCCACACTGGCGAAGTTGAATACATACTGCTTGAAGAAAGGCCCATAACCTCCCATAACCATTAATGCCTCTTGATTTTTTTATTTTAATAAGCAATTTTGAGGTCTTACTAGTATTTATTTTGCCAGGAGAGCCTGGAGAGTTGGTGTTCTCTTTTTACAATCCTCACAGATGTCATGTTCATAGATTCTTATTATCAGAGATTACTACTCATCCTTGGCATCTCGATCTCATCATCTAAGTACTTCAGTAGTACTTCTTATTTAATTATTATTAAAAACTCTGGGGTTCCTCCCTGCTCGCTTCACTCGCCAGCCACTTCGCATCTCTGCCACTCACATTGTGAAGACGGGGGCTGAACACACCCCAAGGAGACACAGTCACTCCTCCGAAACCCCCTCTTAAACAGTGATACAATAGGAAACAATAATTTTTTTTTTTACCTCCTCTTTGCTTGATCAGCTGCTGGATTGCTGCTGCTGTGGTGCCGCATGATCTGCACCTCATGCGGCACTTTAAACATTTAAAAGCCTGTACAGCAGCTGTCGTGTTTAAATCTTTTGGCACAAAGTCTCATCTTACGAGATGTGAGTTCTTGATATTTTTTAGTTTACAATTTAAAAAGGAATAAAATTCCGAGAATGTAACAACATCACATTAAAGTTTGATAAATTCTGAAAAGAATGATACCAAACATGTATATGTAGGTTTTAAAATAAGCCAGATTTAAAGCGTGACAAAAAACATGGTATAAAAACATCACCGTTGCACTTTTAGGCTTAGGATTTTATATAAATAGAGTAGATTAATAGAAAAAGGCTAGTGTCGTAATTGTTAATTGAGCAACAAATCATACCTTGCAAGATGAAGTTGTAGCTGATGACTCAGAGGATGATGGGTTATTGATCACACCAAACCAGTATTCTTGTTGTTCAAATTGACGTGAAACCAAAGAACAGGCACTATATGGTAGCCAATGACTTCTCTTCATAGCATTGCAAGACATCTGCTCCATTGCACTTGTTCTTTTCCCGTCTCTCTGTCTCATTACACAATACAGACATTATGATTTAAAGTCCACATTAATCTGTATGCAGGCTAGCCACCTACTTCAGATCTTAGAGTCAACATGTTTCTTTTCATGGCTATCGTCACTCAGTAGGGTTTCCATAAGTAAAATAATCTGGGATTGAAAGGGTGACTAGAGAGACTGAAGTATTCTATATTATCTGAAATCATCAAGTGCAAAATATCAGCTGAGGACATTTAACAGCCATGTATGACCATTTAGTCCCTTTGGTGCCCTTTCCCATTACATGCACCTGCACTGATAATGGGGTCTTCTACAGATGGACAAGCTAATATTACTTATTGCATAAGGACCTGACTCAGCCTAGTGATTTACAGCTGTTGTGCGTTATCACTTACATAACTTCTGTCTTTTTAAGTGTGGGGCAAATATAAATGTAGGCCATGATAATTTGATGATTGCTCCCATACTGGCAGTAAAACATTCACCACATTTGATCTTTTCACTCTACAATTTAAAGGCCTTTCGTAGATATTTAGCATTCATGGGCAGCAAACCATATAAAATCCCACACATTTTTAAAGGACTGAATCAGTTCAAATGAACCCACACACATAAATCCTGAACAGCTGAATGAATTCAAATGTGAAGTTTTATTTTACATATATTTAAACCAAAATGATGAAGTTAGAGGTACTGCCTGTCTTCTGGCCTGTAACTGGGCTCGTCTTTAAATGTGAGTTCAGTGCGTCACCAGCTTATCACCCACCTTCCATTCATTGTAATGAAGTCGTTACTCACTGCTGCTTGCTCTTAAGCTACACTTTAAATCTATTTTTAGTTTCTCTTTGTGCTTTCTTGTGCATGATCTGTAGCTTTCACTCAATTGTTCCTTGACTTGACTTTGAGTTTCTTAGCTTGCCTTTTAGAAAGGTTGAGCTAACATCTGACTGGTGTCATCACCACATTTGCAGAAGTCTTGACATACAGCTGCAGTAACGTAATCTTGGAACACTTAAAAAGCATGAAGACTGTTGAAATGATTGTGTACATCAACAGAGGCCCTCTCATAAGCACCAGTGGGTCAGCGGTCACCACTGTGAAGTCCATTTAACTGATGGAGTTTAGAATTTCTTGGAATCTCGAATGAGAAGGTGACATCAATTCCTTTGTTAAGACAGATTTACATAGAATCTAAGATTTTAAAATTGCTAGTTCATTTTTGCACTGCAATCGCTCACTTCATGCTGACATCCTCCATAGGCGTTTGTTTGGAGGACTCAATGCTAATGACAAGGCCAGACTTGTCTTTTTTTAGCAGATAAAATAAATGACTTTCCCAGACTCCAATATCTGTATACTTCCAGATGCATAGAGTGTCAAAGCAAAGTTATTGCTGGCCTTTCCCACCATGAACATCACATCTTTGAAGCACTGCTTTATAGGAAATACCACTGAAGTTTAAAATAACCTAGCATAAAAAAAACATTTTTCCAATAGCCTTGAAACTTATTAACCTTTCACTTATTTCTAACAGTATATTTTGTATATATTATAGTGTCCACTGGATTATGTGATTTTAGCATTAGAATATTATAGAATGTTCTTCTCCAAAATAATAAAGTGGTGATTTGATCTCTACCACACTACTGTACTTGCTAATTTATCTAATGTATCTATCTTAGTTTATTGAAAAAAATTATTCTGACATTTCTATGGAATCCGCCCTTAACAAGTTTTCAACTGTGTTTCTGTGTTCTCATTGAACTAATTTTAAAGTAAAAGCCTGGATCATCTGCATGAATTTCTTTCACAATTTGAAACACTTTAATCATGTCAGCTCTTAATCTTCATTTGCTTAAACTGAAAAGGTTCAACTCCTTCAGTTTCTTATCATACTTCATAACCTCTCAGTCCCTGAGTTTGGCTCATCACTCTCCTCTGGGCCTCCTCTAGTGCTGCTTTGTCTTTTTTGCAATATGGAGACCAAAACGGAACACAGCACTCCATGTGAGGCCTCAGTGGTGCATCATGTGACTTAGGCATAGTTTGGACTCTGCACTTTGTGACATAAAACCATGACCATGTTGTAACTGAGGATTATGGAAAAATCAAACAGCAAGATCAAATGAAAGTCCTGGCCCATCATCTCAGAAATCCAAAGTCCAGATAATGTATCAGAACAATGAACAGTACCAGCTATAACAATCATACAAAGCAGAAGAAAAAATGAAGAAGCATCGTGCTGAAAATACTCCAAAAATGAGAATGCTTGGCTGTATTCCAGTCAGACTCTGCAGCGTATCTACAACTCGTCGCTCCACCATGAGGTGAAAACATGAACGAGACTCCCTCAACCTTGCTAAAATTATTCAAACTAGAAACCCAGCAGATTTACTCTTTAGCGTATCTTGTTAGGGTGACATGGTGGCACAGTGGTAGTTAGATTTAGATTTACAACAGCAAGGCAGCAAATCTTACTGCTAAAGAAGGAAACCAAAGTCCGCACAGAAAACTTATAAAGTATAAATCCACCCAAACCCCACTAATACTCTATCAATGGAAATAGCCTGCAAAATGAAAGTCTTTACTCTTTTGACTTTGCCCACTTACTGCTGAAGTATTGATTGATGTACTAATCAGCCTTCAACATATCATTAGTGGGAATAGTAACTTTACATTGAAACTTTTAACCTGCTTACCTGAAAAATTCAGAACACAATAATGATAAGCTTAAAAACAGATGGCTCCATACTCCCCCACTCTCTTAGCTTGATGCTTTTATTTAAAATAAAATACTGAAGGAGGTCATAGAAATGAAAATCTAGCCATGCCATCAATTGGAAGGCAACGTGGACCTGAAAAGACATGAAAAAATCAAGCCATTGTGGCAAAGCGTTACATGGAGCTTCATACTGCAACCACTAGGGGGCACCCAGCACCCAGACATCAGACACAACTCAGCCACACACCTGGGGCCTCACGTAAAAATGATGTGTGCGAACAGAAATGTTGCATATGCCTGTTTCCTCGCACACTTTGAGATGTATAAAAGCTAAACTTGCTGTAAGCCATGCACATTTTCACAGCAGTCTCAGACCATGCGTACGCACGTTCCTGTTCGGTTTTGCAAACTGGTGACACCCATCATCATAGCAGTGTTACTGTTTCTGTGTCAGTTTTCTTCTTTTTCATATTTGTATCCATGATGTAGGATTGATCAAATATACTAAAATTAATTGCAGATAATTTACAAATTTAATTTGCTTGATTGAAATCAAATATCTATGATTTCAATATATAATACCAGTAAACCGCCGATTCTCTAAAGAATTGCAAATCCAAGAATGGCAATCACGTTCTGTTCCCTCCGATCTTTAGAGGGGTGAAAAATTATGGAGGGTGGGGGGCGTCCTGGGAAAGTTTTCATTTAATTAAATAAATTTGCACTAAAATTAACCAATTTATTAAAACTAAAATTGAAATTTAATTGTTATATTAAGTCCAAAATGTATTTGAGCTGCTGCACTTATAAGTAAAAAAATATCAGAGTGCAAAGGTTTAAATGAAGTAAATTGGAAACAAAAAATTCATAAAATAGTAAATTCAAAATAGTTAATCAAAAATTTCTATATAAACAACATTTTTGGTAAAGATGGTTTCCTGTCCTTGAATCAGCTGTCCCTGGTATGGAGTAGTTAAAACATTCACTTTAACGTCACACGAACGCTGGACTCTTGCAAAGGCAACATAAAGTTGTATATGTCGTTGATAAACTGCGTCATCTAGATCTAACACGTAAATTTGGGCTAATTTGCGGTCATGATTTGGCTCAGGATGCTCTGTTCCAATCCGATGTAACACGCGAAAGCAGTATGGGCCATTCCCAGGTGGTGGCTTGATATTTACCCCGGTAGTTGGAAAAGCAAATGAACTATTGTAGGATCTAATGCACTCCAAAAAGCTTTTACTTTCGGGTACATCGTTAGTCAAAGGCTTTCGTAAATATTCAGGATATTCATCCAAAGGAGGCAGCTTAACTTGACCCTTTTGAGAACAACGTGTAAACTCGTCAGTTGTATTGTCAGTTCTTACTTCAAAGAAGTTAAGTGAATGACAATGACTGCAAATGACACTCATTAATCCCACTGAATTTTCATGAACAGTGGACTCATTAAAGAATGCTTTCTAAGCTAACTGGCGGAATTGTTCAGCGGCTGTCTGTCATTCCTCCTTTCTGCAGTTTCCTCTGATATACTTTGTGATGAACAATTGCGCAAGCCTTCCAAACGCTTCTCCCGTTGTTCTGTTGTCTCATTTGCACACCTATCCGATACCTGAGCTCTTTCTTTTTGGAGCCGTGACTCCTTTGGTTCTGGTGTTTCAAAAGTGTGTTGTAGGCGCCTTTGTTTATTGTTTTTATCCATGTGGTCTCGTTTTTGTTTTCTGTGGCTGTGTCGTTAACTAGAAGTCATTTGCTGTTAAGAATCATAATTGAACTTACTTTTAACACTGAAGTACTCTAATGTGATTCAAATATGCCACACTGACTGCTGGCACAGTGGGTTAGAGCACACTGACTGCTGCCATTGTGTAGTGTAGTACTGTAGCTGCTGCCACTGTGGAGTGGAATGCTGCTGGCATTGATGAGGCACACTGACTGCTGGCATTGCACGCTTTACCTGAAGTTTATTTTACAGGTTGTGTTGCTTTGGTGCCACCTACTGACTCTGGGAAGCCACTGGGTTTGACTCTGGGGCGCTGAGGCGCTGTGCGCGTGCTCTTTCGGTGCATCTGGTCTCTGGCATCCGTGCATATATACAACCTTCGTTTAGTAATATAGATAATGATGCATGGAATGGCCAAACTATTTCAACTACCATAGCTGCTTTAGCATTGTTAGAAGAAATGGAAGAGTTAGAAGAGAGCACATTTCTTGATGATATTGACTGGCTTCTAAATCAATTTCAATTTCTAAGACCTATCCTCTTGGAGCTGTGTGCCTAACTGGCGCAGGCTTTACAAAGGCAGACTTTAAGGAATTGTGATTTACCTGCTCCTTTGCAAGTTTTGTCCACTCTTGGGTTTTTAACCACAGCAGATTTTCAATGTGAACTTGCTGACTGACCGGGTATTTCTCAGTCTTCACTGAGTCGCGCCATGCCCACTGTATAGGATGGTACTATCCACTTATCATTCAGAATTCCTTATACTGTGGATGAATTGGGAAACATCAAAGCGTAATTTGCAGAAACAACCAGTTTTCCAAATGTAATCAGAGTAATCAACTGTATGTACATTGCTAGAAGACGGTACTTATTTTTATGGTGGAGATTCCAGGGACGCACCCAGCCTTGGCCTAACCAGGATGCACAGTACAAATAGAGACAAAAGCAAAGCAAACCGGTAATCAAACAGCAATTAAAAATTGTAATGAAATACTACTTCCTTTAATCAACTTTCTTTGGTTGCTTATACTACTGCTTAAGCCACCAAATAGTACATTTTTCCTTGCCTCCACTTCACATTTGCAGAAATTCTTCTTTTTTCCACATCTTAACAAAGCACAGGACGAAAGGGGTTATTTATATTGATTGACATATCCAAATATGCAAAATTCTGTGAGGAGTCGGTGTGGGGCGGTAGGCACATGCACGAGCATTACATTTCACGTTCATTGGGATTTATAAAGGGGAAGTGTGTGGAACTTGACATGCATACAGTTTGATGTATCTGGATTTTTTTTGTGCATACATACATAATGTACACACAATACATAATGTGCGCACATTTCTAGTTTTCCGTACTCCACGTTTAAGTGTGAATTCCATGCATGGCGTTATATATGAGGCCCATGTTCCAAATTTTTAAAACTGTTATTTATTTTGTAAAAGCACCTTGCCACAGTAACACATCAGTTCAGCACCATGCCAACAACCAATAAAGTGCTGCTCTCTCCCTTAATGTCTCGTCTGTGAGGGTTGCCCAACTTCCGACTCCAAGTGAGGTCGGATGGCTTCTTTTATGGCACTTTTGGTGTCAGGGCATTGCATACCAAAAGTATTTTCACATCATATAAGAGCTTTTCAAAATAGTAAGGTCCGTTCTTCACAGCATGGCCCTGTGGCACATAAGGACCCCAACAGGGTTGCTCTTCTGTACTACAACTCCTGCAAGTGTCCAGACTGGGCTCCAGCTTGGAGAGCACTGCCACCTCTTTAAAAAGGGGACAAACCCTTTTAAAATACCTATTTGTCCCTCATCCACCCATTTTCGGGGCATCCCAACTGGAACATAAACCAAGGACCATCAAAGCCAGGTTATGCATCCATTCTTGTACTCCACCCATCACAGCCTCCCAGGAGGCATCCTCAACCCTATCTGGGATGCTTGTCCATCCAAATCAGCACTTACATTATAACATTTTTTTATATAAAACTATTTTATCCTAATCACTTAAAACAACTTCATGTGGTGTTTAATGTTATTGTGATATGTGGAATAAAATTTACTTGCAAGTAACTTTCAATGTTTATGCATAAAGAGATGATAGACCTCTCCATCAAAACAAGGAGGAATTACATGAATGTAACTAGTTTCATGTAATTGTTTAGGCGAGGTTGGAGGGAGTGTATTTGGGTGTCAGAGTGAATTAGGGAATGGGGTTCAGATTTTTATATGATTATAAATTGTTCTAAACCTGGATCCCCGTTTGAAGAGGTTTTGGATAGAAGAGGAGACCCATGGTGCCTGGTGCTGTAACTATTTTTTTCTTTTTGCTATCAACTTGAAAATTTACAATTGACTAGTCTGGGAACAGCTCAGACATGAAAAAACTGCCCTGACAGTACTTTTACATGATGTATAGTGTATAGAAAACAAAAATATAAAAATATGACTGTGGGTGCCTGGTTTTATTCCTAGTGTAGCAGCAGTGAGATGTTCTCCATCAAGTTTTAGTGAAAAATTGACTGTCCTGACATTATTTTTTTTTTTAATAACAAGGCTTTACTTTGGGGTACCCTCCCTCAGGTGTAAATTGCTAAAAAAAATGCCCTTGGGGTGTAAAGGTAGGCGATGACGTCACCTGTGCGGAGGGTTGTCACAGGTAACAACAAATGAATGATAGAAAATTAGCAAACACTCAGATTGACTAAGGGACAGAAAAATTCATGACGATCACTGCAAACGTGACTGACCATCCTTGCAATGGAGCGAATTGCTACATTTGCTCATACTGCTGTTGCCAATGGTGTGAAGTCACCTTCAATTAATCTATGGCTTTGCTATCTTATTGAGTAGAAATTCTTTAAAGAACTCCACTATTTTTTTTTTCTTTTATCAGAAAACATTGCACAACAAGACGCTTTTCAAAAACTATGCGTTGCATCTCTTCCTTATATAAAGGCCTTTTTTGTTTAATAAATGAATCACTCTCAGGAACAAAGGCAAAGAGACCAGTCAATGCTGTTTGTAACCATATTAAACCGTTACATTTTTAATAACTGTATATATATATCTGCTGTCACGCACACACACTTAGGGACCCTTCAAAGGGCTCAGGTAGGCTGAGAGGGCGCTGCCACTAACTTTACCTCTGTTTTCCTCAACCTGTCACCTGGAGTAGATGCCTAGCCCCGCCCAACCAGTCTTGGCAAGCACCACCCCTTCTGGACCTGGAGGAATATAAAAACTTGAAGGTCATCTTTTGACCCTCTAAAAACCCAAAATGAAAAGCTCAAAGATTATATACAGTGTGAGAAGCACACTTTGACGTATTCTGCAGGGCACTGCTTTTTGAACTTTGTTTTTTTTTAAATTATCAAACAGGTGTTGCCAGGTTGGCACCCCAAGGATTTCCAAAGCCTCCAGTATTCTTCACTTCACAGCACATTGTGATGATGGCTCAGTGGTGAATTGAATACCAGAGCTTTTTCCCAGATCCAGTGTTCTGAGTTCAAATCCCACACCTGGTCATTGTCCTTGTGGAGTTTGCATGTTCTCCTTCAGTCTTCTCCAGCTGTTTCAGTATTCCTCCTCAAACTTCACCAAAGACGTGTAGATCAGATAATAATCGGCAAAACCTGCTTTCTGATCAGCTGCTGTGCAGCTATGATACCACACACACATGCAATGGGTTGAAATGAGTGGTGCACTGAGTGTAACAACGCTAAAGCAGCTGTGATATCTATATATATAAAAGTCAATGTATGTGTGTGTGTAGGTATGCATGTTCCAGCATCACTTCCAAACGGCTGGAGCGATTTTCATGAAACTTGGTACACGTTTTTAATTTGTCAACTAAAAATAATGTAGGGTGAAATCAACCCTAACTCACCGAATGACAGTTTAGCTTAGATTAATGCTCCATTCTAGTGAACCCGTGCAGTTGTATCCTTCGGGATATTCAACCTCCATTAAACCTAACCACCCCCTTCTGGGTAGAGTTAGGGATGATCTTGCCGTCTTGTATGCACGTTATCATCCATTTGACACACAGAATGACCACCAGAGGGCGAACTGGAGGTGACTGCCAACATGCTTTATGTCTGAGCGCCACCGCGCCCCTGTTGCTTTTGAAATTAAATAGAGCTGCCCAGTTCCGAGTGTCAACTGGATGATAATATACATACAAGACCGCAAGACAAGCACATTAGTGAGTCTTCATTGTTTGTTAATGTATTTCTATTTTTGAAGTTGTGGGTTTTTTTATTATATTTTTTCAAACAATTAAAAAAAAAACACTTTATTTTCCTCCTGGGCAATGCTGGGTATTTCAGCTAGTTTGGAATATTTTGTTCATTCCGTGCACTATTATATTGTTACAAAATGATTAGAATCAAGAGAATAATATTTGTAAACAATATGCAGTTAATCTCGATATATTTGATAAATCCCGCATCACTGATGTAAATCTGAAAAAAGAGAGAACACATAGAAACAGCAGAATTAATTTGATGCTGGCAGCCACTAGTTTGCAAAGCCGAGCAGAAACGTGCGTACACAAAGAGGAACCCTGTCATGAAAATGTGTGTAGTTTTTATACATTGTGATGTGAGCGCGGAAACGGGCGTGCACAACATTTGTGTGCTTTTGCGCCGTTTATACATGAGGCCCCAGGATACTCTGTGATTCAGTGTGGGTGGGCCATGTAATGAAATGGCTCTCTTTTCAGAGATTTTTCCAGTCTTGGGCACTCTCCTCTCATTATGAACTTTGGCTCCCTGAACAACGAATTGATGTGGTATGGTATGTGCTCATTTAAGATCCAGCTTACAGCAATATATGAAAACACAACAGCTTTGGGATCACGTATAATACAGAACAGAGTTCAGGACGACATTTGCAAAGAAAATGAACTTAAGATGTTACCATGAACACCAAGTTAATTGTTTTGGAAGGCTTAAACAAGAGCACTTTGGAAGCTGCTCTAGGGTTTTGAAAATGGTAATACCATCGATAAGGACTGATCACTCACAAGAGCACTGACATCACTTCCTACTCAAATAATCCAGAAGCCCCACTTCTACTTCCCAGGACCAAATGTAAAGAACTGCACCACCAGACACTGGCGCTCAAGGTTGGAATCTGCATCTGAGTGCCACAGCCAGCATCAGGAGCAACCTCTTCTTTTGTTGGAATGACCTGCATGGTCTTTGATATCGTGGACAATTATTCACTGTTTCCATTTTTCTTCCATTCCACAAGGCATACCTTTGGGTACCCCAACCCTTTTTTAGTGTCTCTTCATATTAGTTTACACTAGTTATTAATATTCAATGACAGTAGAAAAAAGAATTTAAAAAAGAAACAACAAACATACAGACTTAGCAAGTGGCAAACAACTCCATTCACGCTTATTCCTTCCCAAAAAAAGTTAAAAGCAAATCAACAAGTACATGTGTGGTACAAAAAGATCTACAGACCAAAACTCTCATTGCCCCCAGTGAAGGGTCCTAGTTATCATGTAAAGTCCACCTTCTTACCATTTTTAGGTGTACTGATTGATTTAGGTAATAAATGCAAATTTATTGAACATTTCTAGCCAGCAGAAGGGGAGTATCCCAGACTAACAATACTCTCATCCACAGGACAGGAGTGGGCAGTGAATGGTTTGAAGGTAGGACAATAAACTATCATCAGTCATATACCATGGCTATAATTTAATTGGAAGGTTCTTGGGAAAATTTTGAGACAGCATTTCCCATTATCATCAGCAAAACACTGTGGAAGAATGGCCTTATATTCCTTTAACAATTAAATAAAACCCTACAGTGAGTAAATAGGCAGAATAAAAAGAAGCTGCAATGAGAGAAATCATTTGTACAAGGCATATAAGACTGGTAAGTCCAATGCTAATAGTAGGCCGTATGACAGCATGAGGGAATCCATTAAGAAGAATATCAGGGAAGCTAAAAGGAAGCTAGAAAGGAATATGGCCGATAAGATGACCCAAAGAGATCTTTCAGGATTTTAGTAGTAAAAGGACAGTCAAGGAGGAGGTGAAGCACATCAGGAATAGTAAAGGAGATTTAAAAAATACAGACAGTGAAATAGCAGATAATAATAATAATAATAATACATTTTATTTCTATAGCACCTTTCCACTTACAGAATATAAGAAAGAATGGCAGGGTATACAGTATATAGCATTGTACAAACCAGATAAATAAATAAAGAAGATTAAGACAGTAAATTCAGAGAAAAAGCCTAACAGACAATATAATTGATGGTCTAGCACACACACATACAGGTTACATGAGCATCTTGACATGGAGGTAAACTGAGAGAAGGGCAATAAAGTCAAGTAGAGCTAAAAGCCTTCCTGAACGGACGAGTTTTGAGTTGTTTTTTAAGAGTCTGGGCGCTATACAGCTGAAGACCCTGTCACCCATGGAGTGTAGGTTAGTGTGGGGCACAACAAGATTGCCAGAATCAGAGGACCTTAGTGGGTGAACTGGCACATAGTGATGGAGAAGGTCACTGATGTAGTTTAGCTCATGGTCGTTTAAAGCTTTTATAGGATTTTATATTCGATTCTGTAAGAGACAGGGAGCAAGTGAAGACGGAGAAGGATGGGTGTGATGTGATCGCTGCTTCTGGTTCGAGTAAAGACTCTTGCAGCCGAGTTTTCAATAAGCTGGAGCTGTGATATAAGAAAAGAAAGGGCACCTGCCAGTAGGGAATTACAATAATCGATGCAGGATGTGATAAAAGCATGGACAAGTTTCTCAGCATTAGAAAAGGAGAGGAAGGAGTGAACATGGGATATATTATGGAGGTGAAAGTAAGAAAGTTTCTTATTAGGTGGATTGGGAGGCTACAGCATGGCCAAAAATTGTTAAGATTGTCAGCATCAAGACCAGACTTTTTTAACAGTGGGGTTACAGAAGCGATTTTAAAAGTGAGCGGCACAGAGCCAGTGTCAAGGGATGAGTTTATTATTGTTGTAACAGTCAGGATTATGGCATGAAGATAGGATTTGAGAAGTGTGGTGGGGATGGGGTCTAGTAAACAAGTAGTCGGCCTCATCTTACAAAGCAGGTTATTAACAAACGCAGATGTGACTGGTGAGAACTTAAAGAAGGAGCTGGATGGAGTGGGAAAACAGGGAGAGATATAAACATTTGATGTATTTATGTTAGTTGAATTATTTAGATCTTTAATTTTGTTATGGAAAAAGTGGAGGAATTTCTCACAGACTTCAGTAGAAGAGGTAGTTGGGCCAGATGCAGGTTTGAGTAGTTTATTAACTACAGAAAACAAAACCCTTAGGTTATCATGGCCACTTTTTATTACTCTGCCATAATGGGTGTTCTTGGAAGCAGTTAGTGCTTCCCTGTAAGCACTTTGGTGGTCAGAGAAAGCCTGCATGTGCACGGTGAGGCCAGTCTTACGTGACATTCTCTCAAGGCGTCGGCTAGCTGCTTTCATAGATCGCAATTCCAAGAAGCTGAACACTTAAAGGAAACCTCCTTATGTTTTAAAGGAGCTGTTTTATCTAATGCTGAATGAAGTGCTTAGTTATAGTGGTCAACAAGACTATCTAGCCTTGATGGAATAGGTGAAGACAGTAAAAGATCAGAAATGGATGCAGAAAGAACAGAGGGACAGATATTTTTAAGATTTCTGTAAGAAATTTCTCATTTACAGATAAGAGAAGGAAGAGATAATGAGACAGTGAAAAGTACTGCTTTATGGTCACAGAGTCCCACATCAGTGCTGTAAATGATGGCAACAGATAGTCCAAAAGTGCAGATCAGATCCAATATATGATCACCAGAGTGGGTGGGAAAATCAACATGTCAAAACAGTCCAGTAAAGATAGGAATTCATTTCTCAGTTTAGATGTAGTAATATCAATATGGACGTTGAAATCACCAAGAAGGATAACTCTCTGCAAGTAAGAGCTTAAGTGGGTTAAAAGTTCAATCAGATCAGATAAGAAGGATGAGTTGTATTTTGGAGGACGATAAAGAACAATGAGTGAGTCGGGACCTGATTCCGTTATTAGTTTAAGAGCCAGGCAATCGAAAGACAATGGGCAATCAATTGGGATTTGTTTGATGTTTAAATCTACTCTGACAATTACTGCAAGTCCACCGCTTTGTCATGAGCTGCGAGGTTCTGTGTGGAAAGTGTATCCAGGAGGTGTCACCTCCGTGAGAGACATAAATTCATTCGGTTTTTTCCAAGTCTCCGTTAAACACAGTATATCAAGTTTGGTGTCAGTGATGAATTCTGACAGCACCAATGCTTTGCCATTAAGAGATCTCGAATTAAACAATGCAATATTAGTTAATGAGGCTTCTTTTTGCACAAATCCGTAATCTGAGTTAATTTTCACATAATGTAAATTTGTCACGCTGACACTTCTATTTCCAGGGCCATGAGTAGGATGGCGTATTCCTGAGCAAATGCCACCAGTGGTCTTTTCATTCGCAGTCTGGCAGTGGCGCCGACCTGACCTGTGATGTACATATTTCGGGCGCTGCAAAATACTGGTGCCTTTTAAGATGTTCCAGTCAGACCATTTGCTCTGGCCAAACTGTTTAATATGAAGGAGTTTTTAATGAGAGTATTTTAGTATGATACTGAGCAATACTTATCTGATAGCAGTGGAGAAGCAGCACAGCACAGCGGAGCCGGTAGGACAGGCGGGTGAAGTTGCATAGATGAGCGGCGATAGCAAAGCAGCAGAAAGCATAGCAGGAGGAGGTAGCAGGATATGGAGGTTCCAACATACAGCCATAAACAGTAACGCTTAGTATAACAGGCGTGATCACCCCAGAGCCAGGAGCCAGGAGCCAGGTGGGTATGAACATCAGATCAGTTCTTAGTCGTACAGTACAGTAAAATGAATCGGGAGCAGACCAGCATAGCAAATATAATCAAGGAGACAGATCTTTCCAAGGTCCTAGATCGCCATGTACAAAGAAATGTTCATAGGTCTTATCTCGTGATCCACAGATTCAGTTGTTGTTAAGTAGATAACCCCCCAAAAATAACAGGGACTGTAAAGGAGGTATTTAGTTACTTGGAAATTCTAGATGGTGAAGAGGGCTTGGCTAGAAGGCTGAAATCAAACTAATCACTGGGACTGATTAATCTTAGATTGCTCATGGAGATCAGAGTGTGCATGTATGTGGATTTTTTAAAAGTCACTGCACACTGGAGACATTCCTAAGATCTGGAAATAGCAAACATTTTGATGAGAGCAGGCTGTTCATCCTGTTAAGGCTCACCAAGTAAGTAAATGTAAGGCATCACAATGTTAAAATTGAATATGCAGTGGGAGGTCTGAAACTTCAAAGTACCCCTTTTGAGAAGGACTTAGGAGTCCTACTTGAATGGTTACTGTCTAGACAGTGCTCTGAAGCCGTTAAGAAAGCTAACAGAATGTTAGGTTATTTAGCACGATGTGTGGAGTCCAAGTCCAAGGAGATTATGCTCAAGCTTTATAATGCACTGGGTGAGGCCTCATCTGGAGTAATGTGTGTACAAAAACGACATAGCAGCACTAGAAAAGGTCAAGAGAAGAGCAACTGGTCTTATATCACGGCTACAGGGGATGAATTATGAAGAAAGATAAAAAGAACTGAGCCTATACAGTTAAAACAAAAGAAGATTAAGGGGAGACATGAGCCATCAAGAACACAGGGACACAATTCAAATTTCGCACAAACATTAAGAAGTTTTTCTTTACACAGAGAACCATAGACACTTGGAATGAGCTACCAAGTGGTGTAGTTGACAGTAGGACTTTAGGGACTTTCAAACTCAACATGATGTTGTTTTTGAGGAATTAAGTGGATAGGACTGGTGAACTTTGTTGGGCTGAATGGCGTGTTCTCCTCAGCAGTTTTTTAATGTTGTAATAATAATTACAGACTAATATATGGCAAGGATCATCAATGCTATTATGGTTTATGATGACACCAAAACCTAATAATTCCAATTGATGTAGAAGCTTTCTTCATTTTTTCATTTACCTGTGGTGTATGTAGTTATATTTGTTTGAAAAACAATTGATACAAAAAGCCTATAATTGTGACAGTCAAATAAAATTCAAAAAGAGATTTTAAGCAAATAGTAATCAGGCAATCAAACAATACAATACAATACAATTTATTTTTGTATAGCCCAAAATCACACAAGAAGTGCCGCAATGGGCTTTAACAGGCCCTGCCTCTTGACAGCCCCCCAGCCTTGACTCTCTAAGAAGAAAAAATGGAAGAAACTGGTTAAGGCAGTTCAAAGAGAGACCCCTTTCCAGGTAGGTAGGGCGTGCAGTGGGTGTCAAAAAGAAGGGGGTCAATACAATACAATACACAGAACAGAACAAATCCTCAATACAGTATAAAAATAAAAATTTTAGAAGTACAGAGCAGAATTTTAACAGTAGATGATATCACATGATATGATTTGGATTTGTTTAGAGTCCTGGAGACCTCATCCATCAAGCTGCCCCCCCATTTGGCCATTCCACAGCTGAAATAGCTCTAATCCGATAAAAGGACCCCTCTTTCCCACGATTCCTGCGATCCTCCATCAGGGATGACTTTACCTTAGGAGGGCAAAACAACTTGGCAGGTGGGGCGTGGCACCAAGTGCCACATTTGATTACAGAGAAGAGAAACAGAATAGGTGAGGGTTAGTATCCAATTATAACAATCATGTTACTTATGTTTCAATAATCATGGCATCATTCAAGTTCGAGAGTGACCTCCAAAACATATAATAGCACTTTCTTATCAAAATTGTTATTTATTCTTATTGGTCCGGATGTTTATTGATTAATTTAAATTTGTTTTATTACTTCCAACTTCTAATCCAAAATCAGTGATACTACGAAATGGTCCCCTTTTTCAAAACCTGTGAAGAGCAACAAAAGCTGAAACCTTGCAAATACAGCTGTAAGCTGAGAGAATGGATGACACAATTTATTTACTTGAACTTTACTTGCCTTCCCTTCAATATGCCTGTTTCTTGTTGTTGATTTTGTACTTTTTTTTGCTCAAAGACTTTAAATAGATGCAGAATTTCCCAGAGCATCAGAGGTTATTTTTATTGAAGAGAAGCTTTTTCTGAATAATATATTCCTTGTGGCGTTGGATCTTTCTTTGTCTCTCTGATTTACTTTGATAATCTAACTGATTATCTTACTTGTATTTGAAATGCATTAGTTAAAGAATTGAAGAATTTCAAATTGTGCATTTCACTTTGACAAGGCCAGTTTTATTATATAATGTATATATATTGTGGCGAGTGCCTGGGGGAGGTACCCAGTCGGGACGCCCAAGAGGACTGGAGGAGGGCTTGCACCTCCTCCAGACCACGACGGGGTGGCTGCCCTGGTTGCTTTGGGGACCACAGGTTGAGAGCTTGTAAGCTCAACCCTGTAGGGGCCCGTGGTCGTTGCCAGGGGGCGCCCCAATGCCTACAGAGCCCTGGACAACAGCACTTCCACCACACCCGGAAGTGCTGGGGGGACGAGGATCGGGGACACCCGGAGTGCTTCCGGGTGCGCTGCCGGCACTTCCGCCACACTGGGGAGTGCCAGTGGAAGATTGCCGGGAAGCACCTGGAGCACATCTGGGTAACTATAAAAGGGGCACGTCCCTTCATTCAAGGCTGGAGTCGGATGACGAGAGGACTAAGCTTGGAAAAGAATGGAGGCGATCTGAAGGAGAAAAGGCAGAGTGTGAAAGGCCTGGACTTTGGGGTAAAGTGGGTTGTGTGGCACTTTATGGACTTTGTAAATAGAACTGTGAATAAACATGTGGTGGTGAATCTAACATGTCTGCCTGTATGTGTCTGGGGCTCGTTCCACTATATATATATATATATGAGGTGTGGCAGAAAAGTAATGAGACAGGCAACACTGCAAGCGATCTGACAACGCTGCGCTGTTGTCCTTGATAGAGCACGTGTATCAGTACCCTCCCATAGCTCAGTGCGAGTTTCAACTCCTTCCGTTAACTACATGATTTTTGTGACTGCTATTAGCGAAGTTGTGTTTTTGGTTGTGTGTCACGCAAAATGGAACAGCGGAATTTGGAGCAACGTTGTGCCATTAAACGGCAAGTGTGGCGTTTGAAAAATTAAAACAGGCCTATGGGGAACATTCTTTATCCCGAGCTCAAGTTTTTCGCTGGCACAAATCATTATTGGCAGGTAGAAAACACGTTGAAGATGAACACCGTTCAGGGAGGACTTCAACTTCGAAAACCAATGAAAACATTGAACGTGTGAACACTCTTGTGAGATCAGACCGTCGTTTAACATTAAGAATGTTGAGTGAACAATTAAATTTGAACAGATTTACCGTTCATCAAATTTTGACTGAACATTTGCACATGTGAAAGGTCTGTGCCAAAATAGTGCCAAAAACTGCACTCTCCATTACAGAATTTTTGACCTCAAAAGGCATTCCTGTGGTTCCCCAGCCCCCTTATTCACCTGACCTCACTCCGTGTGACTTTTTCCTTTTTCCTAAACTGAAAAATGTCCTCAAAGGACGTCATTTCGGGACTTTAGAAAACATCCAAAAGAGTGTAACAGACATGCTGAAGACCATACCGGTTGAAGACTTCTAGCGCTGCTACCAACAGTGGGAACAACGTCTCCATCGGTGTGTAGCTGCCCAAGGGAACTACTTTGAAGGGGATAACATTGATGTTTGAAAAAATAAAACTTTGGTAAATAAAAATCAGTCTCATTACTTTTCTGCCACACCTCGTATATATATATATATATATATATATATATATATATATATATATATATATATATATATATATATATAGAGAGAGAGAGAGAGAGAGAGAGATACTGTGGATAGATATAAAAATAGATACGGATAGAGAAAATCAAACAGAAGAAGAGACTCAATAAGAAACAGAAAAACAACATGCAATCAGGAATACAAATTTAGGTGTATAAATTATGTAAAGATGAGACAAATTGAGAGATTTTCTGCACAACACCAGGATTCTGTAGCAAATTGGTGCCTGTGGCTGAAGGAAATGACATTTGTATTAACAATAAGCAATAAGAAAGAGCTCCTTTCATCCTGCGAGAACTGCTTTACGTCAGGAAAAGATGGGATTTCTTCCCAAGACTGCAGCTGTTGAAAGCCTTCCAGCAGTCAATCTAATGGACATTCAGACAGTTTTGTGTCTTCATAGTTCCCTGGAATTAATTTAAGAATTTCCATGAGATGTGTTTTGTTTTAAATTATTTCTAATGTTATGATGAATCTTTTGGGATTTTTTTCTGGAAGGTATGTTTCTGTAAGAGTATCTCTGCTAAATCTCTCTATAAATGTGTGTATTGATGAGGAAAACCCCAGGTATGCTTTCTAGGGGGTAGAACTGGGGGTTTTATGACATTTGAAGTGTCAGCCTGTTTCCCTCTCGGTTTGTGTTAGACTAAAAGCAATAAATTGGAGTAAGATTAACAGTCCACACTCCTATTCCATTGTTGGTTAGGAGACGTGAGGCAATAGTGAAACTGAGCTAGGTGAAATTAACATCTGTCTAAAGTTAAAACAAGGTAAAAATGACCACAATTGCAATGAAGTGACTGGAGTGTACATTAAATATTTCAAATGATATGTTCAAATAATAAATAAGAAATATAACTATTTTAACTCTTGTATTGCTTGCTATTAAAATAGACTGCAATGGTTTTATAATTATAACGAAGATCTTAAAAAAGGCAGTTGACCTACCATTGCTTCAGTGAACTGTCCTGTAGAGGCAAATCTGACTTGTGTCTGTAAACTATAAGGAGAAACAAAGAATGAAAGCTGATGACCAGATGGGGCTTGGGCCGCTATTATTTGCACCATGTCAAGACAAATGTTATACTGTATTTGCACCAACCAGGAGCCACCAGAAAGCAGAACCAGATTGGTAGTGTTGCTTCAGGAATTTTTACTTTCCAAGCAAGAGCACTGAAGGTGGAGAGGTGGTATTTGTGGACTGATTACATATACAGTATATACAGTATATCTGCTCATGCATAAGAAAGATAGAGGGGAGAGTATGGTGGTGCTAATTATTCTTTTTCAGATTTTGATGTTAGTTATTTTTTCCTCAGTATTCTTTTATGCTGATGCAACACTCTCTTTATCAGTCTGTTCAAGAAACCCCAGCTGTGGACTCATTCTCAGCTCCCTTAAAACACTCACTGCTACTTTCTTGCATTTTAATCAATTTGACTGTAACTGCTGACCTTTGGATGCCTCCGTATCCATTAAGACTACTTCACATTGACTTCACACTGTAGTTTTCCAGAGTGGGCTGGATACAAGTGCTGCAATTGATATAGAAAATACATTTATGAAAAGGATGTAGAACTGATTGTAGCCGTAATTAATCTGTGTCTTATTTAATTGCAACAAAATTGGCAAAATCAATGAAAAGTGACAATATACAAATATTTCTATTGCATCTGTCTCTATCATCAACCATTATGTCTCTAAGAATGTTTACCTGCTCCAGTCTGTTACTCACTTATTCATTATTAAGAAACACTTTACCCTGTCATTGGAATCATTGGAACGTGTATTCACCGGAGTTTTTAAGTACCATTTGACGATATATACTATTAATGGCGCTATATAAAGATTAAATGAATGAGCATTTCTTCCATTTTTTCCCATAAAGTTTCTTGTTATGGATCACGTTTCCGAGTCACATTGAACACTGTCATTAACCAATACCTCCTATAACTAGGTACACTCCAGATTACTTAAGTATGGCATAAAATAAAACAAACACACTGAGATAATTTAAGTTTTGTGTAGTGTGCAAATACAATAAAACAAAGACCTCAGCATTCCCTTTGCCATAGTTTCAGCAGTGATGAAGGATACAAATTAGGCGCTGAATGCACAAAAACCTTTAGAGAAAGTAATTGAAACTCATTACTGACATCCAAAAGTAAAAAGATTTAGGACCATTTTTAAATCCAAAATAAAATTAATTGTGTCAGAATTTGGGAATTGGGAATCACAAATATGAGAAAGCGTGACATCAACAGTTACTTTTGTTCTGTCTGCCTTCTAAGAATGTAGGAGAAGAAAATCCAGGAGGACCACTTGTGCCACTCCCCTTCCAATCACAGTAGCATATAACCAAGTATACCACCAGAAGTTGACATTCATTCAAGAATAAATTTTGGAGGAACATGGAGCTCCAAGCCTCTGAAGTTTATTTTCAAAATGTTAGTAGTCCTACGTGCACCAAAATTAAACAGGGTATCCTATAGACCCCAAAACTAATACCCCCTGTCTTTTTCTTTTATTTACAATAGTTAAAACACAAACTGTGAAAATGCAAATTAGAAGTTGTTCAATAATTTCTATCATTTCTTTTTGATGTGCTATCAGAACTATTAAAACACAGCGGTGAATAAGGGACCAGGGGCCACATGTATAAACGATGAGCACACACAAAAATTTTGCATATGCCTGTTTCAACGCTCATGTCGGGATGTATGAAAACTAAACATGACATAATATGACATGACATAATAAGCATGTTTCCACTCGGTTTTGTAAACAGGCAGCACCCAGTGTCAAAGCAATGTTACTGTTGTTGTACTTTTTATATTCACATCCATGACGTGGGCTTTATCAAATAAACCAAAATGAATTGCGTATTGTTAACAAATTTAAAGCACTTGATTGCAATCAATCTGTAACTGTATAATGGTGTACGGAATGACCAAACTATTCCAACTACCAGGGTGCTTTAGCTTTGTTAGAAAACATCATAAATTGAAAAATTAGAAGAGAGTGTGTATTTAGACATCATACTGATTTTTTGTCCCCTGATAATGACTGGCTTCTAAGTCGAATTCAGTTTCCAAGAATTATCCTCTTGCAGCTGTTTGCTGAACTGACACCAGCTTTACAAAGTCAGATTTTGAGGAATTGAACTCTACCTTTTCCTTTGCAGGTTCTGTCCACTCTTGGGTCTTTAGCTACAGGAGCTTTTCAACGTGATCTGGCTGACTAATTGTTTATTTCTCAGTCATCACAGAGACGTGCTATGATAGCTGTATGGGATAGTATTATCCATTTATCATCCAGATATATAAGATTTCCTTAAAATGTGTTTGAAGCGCAAACATCAAAGCACAATTCACACCACGTCTGGTTCTCCAAATGTAATTGGAGCAATCAGTTGCACACACATTGCTATAAAGACGCCTTCAGAGAATGAATTTGTTCATGTAAATAGAAAGCATTTCCACTCAATTAATGTGAAAATTATCTGTGATGTGAAAATGCAACTCATTAATGTTGTAGCAAGATATATAACTGTCTTGGCAATAATTGTAGCAGCTCACTGCACAGTGTGAGCGCCAGAATTCTGCTTCCTCCTCCAGTGGTGTTGACAGAAGGTGGGCTGTGACTTGCCTTTTCACATTGACTTTAATATGTGACCACTTCGTTTTTATGTCAAGCACTGTGTCACTTTCTGAAATTGAACTTTTGAGTGCCTCCATCAGGCCGTGCCATTCCGTCAAGTTCCTTTTGTTGCTTATACCACTCCTTAAGCCACCAAATAGTATGTTTTTCCTTGCCTGCACTTCACTAAGCAGGATCTCTACTTTGCATTCACTTAAATTCTTCTTTTTCATACATATTTTTGCCATTGTCTTTCAACAAAATACATTAAAATTGACATTGATTGGGTTTTATAAAGGGAAAAGTGTGTAGAACTTTGCTTATGCACAGTTTTATGCATGTCATTTTTTTTGTGCGTATACACATTTATACTTTTGTCCATGTTTTAGCGTGAATTCTACATAAAGCATTATACATGGGGCCCTAAGAGATTACAGTGTAAGCCAAGGATGGGCCTGAGTCAAAATTAGAAGACCAGTCAAAAGAGACATTTTAACCAAACCACTAAGCAAGAATTTTTGTCCCAGAAGTACAGAGTGTAAATGGTCCAGAAGCCCCAGGACAAGAAGTATGTTTTTTGCCACATCTGAAGAGGAAAGGATAGGAGAGATGTTACAAGGCAGATCCAACCCCTGGCTCGGGGAGGAATTACAAGTTCTGAAGTTGACTCCCAGGGTATGTGACAAGACCCAAAGTTCCAGGTCCAATAACTAAACACTGGAATACTTGTTAAGGTTGGTGTGAATATCCACATCTTGGACAAAGATGAACATGTGGTACAGCCTTATAAATCATCATGGTGATGACATCATTTGACATGACTTCCATCAACACATCATGGCAATGGGTGCTGAAAAATGTAGGCACCTACACAAAATAAAATGGTGACAAGGGAAACAACAAAACAATAAATTATATTAATAAACTAGCCGAAACCATGGATTCTGGGAGTTCAAACAATCAATGTCATTTGTTCTGTATTAACAGCTCCTTGTTGGTTTCGTTTTGTCGACATACTCACCTCCATTCTCTATCAGTGGCTAAGCAATACTTGTGTGTAGCCTCAATCTTCCGGGCTGGACAGACAGAAACACACACTTTCACGCATAGACGTTTATATATAAGATTTTAAATCAAAATATACAAATAGAATGCTGATGTATTTGGAGTCTGCAATATTCAAATCATCCATAATGATTTATCAGAAATTTAGGAAAAATGTGTTGATTTTAGAAGAAAATGACGAAAGTTTGACAATTTGTAACAATTGACGGACACAGAATTTTAATATATTTAAATAGATGGTGAGGAAAATGCTGCTATAAGTTTTTGTACACTGAATAAGAAGACCACTGTAGAAACCTGGGGCCTCATGTATAACGCTGTGCGTAGAACTCACACTATAACATGGCATAAGCACAAAAGCGGGAATGTGCGTATGCACAGAAAAATCCTGATGCAGGAAACTGTGCGTACGCAAACTTCCACACTCTTCCGCTACATAAATCCCGATGAGCATGAAAAGTAACGCTCGTGCATGCGCCTGCTGTCCTGCCCCAGCTCCTCCCAGAATTACACCTCTTTGAATGTGCAAATCAATATAAATAGCCCTTAAGCTCAGCCTTCTGTGAAAAAACAATGGGAAAAGCACGGGGGAAAATGTAAGAATTTCAGCGAATACCAAGTGGAGGCAAGGAAAAACTTACTATTTGTTGGTTTAAACAGCGATATACTCAACAAAAGGAAGTTGATCGAGTGACAGAGTGTCAGAAAAACAAGCTCAAGTTCACAAAGTCGCACAGTGCCCAAAATAAAAAAAAAGAAGTCACATATTAAAGTCGCCGTGAAAAGCGAGTCGTAGCCCACCGTCTGAGTGTCATATGAAAGCTTATTAGGGTACAGAGAAAAAAAAATAGGCATACAGTGGGAAAAAGCACGAAATGTCAACTTTAATCTTGAAATTTCCACTTTAATCAAGTAGTTTATTTGGTCATTAAAGCAGAACATCATAAACTTCATCTTAAAATCATTTAATTTACTAGTTTCTCAAATCCCATTGTAACTAAAGTAGCACGTTAAATGCTTTGTTTTGTATTTGATCTTCTATGTGCTATATGTGTGTGAATCACTACGTGCTTCCACGCTATCTCTTTCTCAGACAGGACACAGAGTCCATTACATTTGTGATATTACAGCTCTCTGAATAATTAAAATACTGAGATGTATACGTGATATCTTTTTCATGATGATAGGAATGAAAGCATGTTATTAAACATGGGAACACGGTGGCACAGTGATTGTGTGTGACCTTCGATGAAATTATTGCAGCAGTACTGTTTCTTTCAAACATACTAAGCTCCAATTCCTGTCCTTACTTTTCTTTCTCCAAATACCCAATCGCCACACAATCAGCTCTGTAATAGACATTAAGCCATCTATAATAATACAACGATGATTCTTCTAAACTTTTAAGGAACATTGAAATATCTTAGTAGTATGTGTTTAATTATTCTATCCATCTATCCTTCCAATGTTGCACCAGCCCAGAAAGAATACAGCTCTACAAAATAATCTTCCTCCATACTAATGCAGCTCCTTATATGTTCAGCTCTTGCACCACTGTGGATAGCTACCATTTAATGTCACTTTCCCTCTTCATTTATATATTGGATAGCATTAGCAAATTTTTTGCTACTGCTCTGTATATTTATTCACAATAGTAACTTTAGAACTAATGAAGGAATGCTATACCACCTTATTAGATAATATGTATAATAAACAATACCTAAAATGAGAAAATAGGAAATGTTAAATTTTTTTAATGAACTTGTAAAATGTAAAAATTAATGTAAAAATTATATGCATACCAAAATTAAATGTTAAAGAAATTTACATTACCTTTGAATGAGAGTGAGAGTGAAGGATTAAAGGTCTTTATACAAAACTGGACCTACCCATTTACACTTCTTTACTAAATGTCCAACTATGCAGAAGAGTCTTGAATGGTGTATGTTTACCATTTTTTGGATTCTTTAGATGGGATCAGGGCTGGCGCCAACATTAAGGACATGATTCGCTTAGGGCACAGGGTGGGGGAAACCCAGCCGCAGTCGGTTGGCACACTAATAAGATAGGTCTAGGGCACAAAATAACCCGGAACCAGCACAGGATGGGATTAAATATCCATCCAAAACATTCTTTCCTTTCAGAATATTCCAATATATATATCAAAATTTCCTTTTTCAAAAGCTTGACTGACTTGAAAGGTTGTGTATGTGGCACACTAAAAAAAAAAAGAGTGACCACAATAGTTTTTCTTATTAATGTAATAAATCGCCAAAAGTGAATACTATTTGGTAAACAAAGGGTCCCTGTTGTCATTTGGACCATGAAAACAAACTGTGGCATGAGCAGTAATTGGTAGGAACGTGTTTCACACTGAAGTGGTTCCGTCAGGGTTGCAGTAAAGGGACGAACTTTGGCCCGCCCCTCAGACGCAACTTGGACAACAAACTGAAAGCGGTGTGCTCGTATTGTTGCCCCACTTTACCTTTTCCACAGGTTAGTGTACAATATTTATTGGAGTATTTTACCTTTTAACTGAGAGTCAAGTATACTCAGAACATGACGGTAGTATACTGATATGTATTGCTACAGAGGCGCGAAGTTAAAACTCGCTAAATGCAGGCAGCAAGCTGCTTTTTTGCAAAGACCGCCGCTGCGCTATAGATAGACTGCGGTGCTGTAAATCATTAACCAGACAAGAGTGTGGCTTTTTAAATAGTTGCTCAGCTCCTAAACATTTGATATTTTTGTTAAACGTATATTTTATAAACCGTATTAGGTGTAAATAAGTTATAGAATGTCTGAAATTTTGTGATGAATGGTTATTATGTTGTTATACATGTATAAATATGAAACAGGTAGTTATGAAAGTGTTTGAAATATAAGAGTAGCATTGAAGATTTTTGAATAATGCTTAATGCTGATGTTTGATACCTTTAGAAATGTTATTTAAAAAAAAAGGTTTATATAATGAAGAGATTAGTTGTGCCACTGCATAAAATTTAATACAACACATAGCTTGATTTAAATACAGTATTTCTGTAATCTTTTTTCTATATTACCCTAGTGGCTAGGGATTGCTTATTGTATGTACATGTGTATGTGATCCTGTTTATTGAGACCCTTGGTGGAATGAAGCGGTATTGGGAACACAGCTGAGAATGGGAATGTAAAATAGTTAAATATACAGTATATATGCAGGGTTATAATGACTTTATTGAATGTGAATAAAGAGATGCAACTTGGACAACAAACTGAAAGCAGTGTGCTCTCATTGCTGCTCCACTTTACCTATTCCACAGGGCCAAAGACCTGGATTACATCACCATTGAGGGCCAGTGGAGTTCAGTTCCAGACCTGGTTGACGTAGCTCATCCTCTGGTGGAAGCGACGTTTGCGTACACTTTGGGATTTGCTACTTTCTTCATTTCTGTTGCTGTGGGCCCACTAGTGGGGCCCGTAACATGTAGAAGGCAAAAACTGCATCTGATAAGCCTGGTGTGGCATTACTTGATTTGCAACTGTACTACAGAGTTATAAATAGTTACACTCTGACACAATGGAAGGAAGGAGAAGGAAATGGAAGTAAACCCTTTTAGTCAGCCTTGGAGAGAAAGCCTTCCTCAAATTCCACGGTGTGTGCCATGCTTTGCCCGCCAATCACCAGTAACTATCAGCAAATTATCAACAATCCAGCTGTGCATCACTCCGCCAAAAGAGGGAACCAATGTGTTCACCAATAGCTAAGCTGTCCCAATATATCCTCCAGATACTCCTCAAAGGTTTGTCAAGGTTTCAACTTCATATCTCAGTAGCTTTGCATAGTGAAGTGTGTCCTAGCTTGAGTCCAAAATTATGGTCTTCTCTGGGGAGGTCTTGCTTTTATGGAGTTCCGGAGGAAGGGGCTTCTGGGACATTGTGGGTGGAGTTCAATTGCCCTCCCCTTCTCGGTGCTGTAGGGAGAAAAAGAGATGCCACAGTTAGCAATGTGCCCCTCCCCCCTCTTATTCCAGGGTGGTATTGCATACCTTATTTGAGTCCAGAAGGTGATGTTTGACTCCCATATTTTCATTGAAGCTCATACAATATGGTCAACTAATATCTTTCTAATGAAACCCCAATGACTATCTAAAGTCTATTTAACATGCATCTAGAGTCTCTCTTGAGATATGCCATTGAAGCTTCTTCTTTAATGTATATCATGCATTCAAAATAGTTGTTGAATTCTCCCTTCACACTGTTCTGGACATTCTTGATTTGCTCCAGCAAAAATGCAAGGCATGCACAAAGCAGCAAAAGAGCCCTTTTTCATTATTTGTTTGATGTTTCTTTCATGATAACCCACCATCGGCCCACATGTCAACTTTTGAGGTAACCATGAGGTTGTTATAATCCATGATGTTATTCAAGGAAAAGACAGGACATGACGTGTCTTCAGGCCATTGTCATTCACTGCCTCATCTCCTTACTGATGTCTGCCCTCTGTCATTTTTATTTTTATCAGTACAAGACAGACTTCATAAAAATGAAGTCCATTGAAACCTCTCTTTTGTAAATTTTGCACATGAATATAACCTTCATGCACCATTCATCTTTTCAGAGTATTTGCCTATCTGAAAATGTCTGCCGCACAGTAAAAATACAAAAATGACAGACTGCTGTGCTTTGCACTAATTGGAGTCCTTTTACTCCTTTTATCACCTGAACTATTTTATTCAGATATCATTTTCTTCTGCACCAGTGCACTCATGAAGCTCTAAAATAAAGGAAACAGCCTCTGACTTTTTCTAGTCGTAAATGAACAAGTCGTTCATCTTTATTATATGCCTTTCCCTGATAAACTTTAAGCAGAGGGGGTCATACAATTTGTCTGCACACTTGGTAACATCCTGGGCCTCTTGTTTTGCTGTTGTCGTACGTTAAGATCTATGAAGGTGACTTTGAACTATTAACACTTTCAATTTGTATTGTCTCTAAATTTAACACCTAAAGTTAGCTTTGTATTTCTCTGAAACAACACTTGATGCAAACAATCAAGATATTCACATCTTGATTTTTCTTACCTTTTACCATTTTGCAGACAGATGACTACTGATTTATCAGATTTCATATTTTTATTTATTTGATTTTTTATATTAATGTTATTCAATAGTGATTATATTTGTCTTGGAAGGCACTTGGGTTGGCTTAGCACTGTTGCCTTGCAGACCCATGGCTATGGCTGTGAATGTCCCACTCAGTCAGTGTATGAAGTTTACATGTTCTTCCTGGGGTTTTTCTCAAAATATTTTAGTTTTCCTCTCACATTCCCACAAACACAAGTATTAGGATAGTTGGTAACATTAAACTGGCCTGATGTGTGTGAGTAGGTCATGCATTGGCACTCCGTCCAGTGTTTCCTACCTTGTGTCCAGTTCTATCAGGATGGCACTCTCTGGGGCACTGAATTAAGTTAAAAAGAACAATCAAAAATGGATCGGTTGTACCAACTGCAGCACATCTTATAACTCTGGTTAGAACCAGGAACACCACCATTTTGTCCAAAATGGTATATCTTAATGTTTAATTTGGTTTAATAGATTTTTTTAAAAACAATAAAGAAATTAAATTTGCTATGCCTCAAAAATGAAGATTTCAAGTTCATTAAAAAAATTTAAATTTAAATGTAAATTTGTTTAACATTTAATTTTGGTATGCATATAATTTTTTTTCATAATTGAATTAGATGCAAAGTACTTCTTGCTAAGTAAAAGGAGAAAAATGAATCCATGTGTTTTTAGGGAGACGGCAAATCCATTAGCATAGAAACTGAAAAGTTAAATCAATGTTTTTTATTTGTTTTTTTCTTGCAATTGTTGAGTGATATGAATTTTAATTATGGATCAAAAGATACAGCTCCACATAGGTAAATGTTTAGAAGATTACCTTTGTATTCATTTTTTTAAAATCTTTCTTTAGTTATAAATGTAGAGGTCATTGAGCAAAAGGGGAATATTTCTAAGAGGCAAAAGAGCTCATTCAAGCAGTTGGGGTCACTGTGTGAAATTCCACACATTAGGATTAGGTATTTAACATGAATCTTTTTATTTTTCTTGATTTAAAATGTAATGAAATGTGAAGGACTGTTGCCAGTACTGTCTAATCATAGATACTTTGAACTGCTGCTGAATACGAGTTCTACATAAAGGAAAATGACATGGATCCTTAAAAACTGAAGTAAATTATTCACACCATTTTAGAAATTTCAAAGATGTGCAAAGATTTTCTTAGTGAATAATTTTAAAACCAGTTATATACTTTTATGAGATTGAAATCTGCTGTGATAAACTTTGCCAACTATACTGGTCCTTTTAATCTGAACTTCATTCTTTGACACCTTTGAATCCTTCTAACTGGTGAATCCATTTCTCTTCCAGACTTATTAATTTACTAATATTTACTGCAATTTTGATAAGGCAAAACACCTGGGGCCTCATGCATAATGGAGTGCGTAGAATTCACACTAAAACAATGCGTAAGGACAAAAGTGGAAATGTGCGTACGCACAAAAAAATCCAGGGGTCTCATTTATCAAGCATGCGTAAAACAAGCTCTAAACTAGTGCGTATACCAACAGCCGTAAGCACAAGAAAGTTGGGAGTTATCAAACGTGAGTACGCACAGCTGTACGAAATGACTGATGATGAATCGGACTCCTTCTAAATTGTGTGCGTGTGCATAGTAATTTAAATTTGCATACAGAAACGCCCTCAAATTACCTTATTTGGCACACAACCTTCCTTATAAAAACCCAATGCCGCCAGGGCACTATAGAACCATTACCATGGATCCCGTGAAGACAGGAAAGAAAAAATACTTCACAGACAACGAAGTGGAAGTGCTTTTAAATGAGGTACAACGTAATAAGACAGTTTTGTTTGCTGCTTTTTCAGGCGGAATGTCAAAGAAAAAAAAGACTTGGCGTGGGGATAGGTTACTAATGCGGTAAATGCCGTCTCACCTGTATGTAGAACTACTGCAGAAATCAAGAAAAAGTGGTTTGATTTGAAAGTGTCCTCTAAAAAAAGAATTGCAGCCCACAAAAGAGACCTCGGTGCCACGGGAGGAGGCCAGAGTCTTATTTCAGTGTCACCATTGGATGACAAGATAGTGGCAATTATTGGTGAAACGTCAATGAGCGGAGTAATCCCCGATTGCCATCTGAAAATGGTTAGAAGGTTTTCAAATGTTTGTGTTGTGATATATTATTCATAGATAAATAACACTCACATTGCAAATGATTTGGATTGTTCATTTAACATTTATTTTATAGATCTGCCAGTTTTGCCAGGTCCTGCTCCGCCTGCCACTTCAGCACGTCTGATGCGTTTCGAGGCACGAGTCCTGACTGATGCGGTTCTGAAAACACAGGAGGAATTAGTAAGAGGCATTGCAAGCATAAAAGAGGAACTGCACCAAATCAATGTGAACTTGAGGAACATTAGTGATTCACTAAATGCATCATGCAAGTTCAATAAAAGCTCACCATTTTCTCATAATTACTCCTTATTGTGAAACAGATTTAGAACCGTTCGATTATCCCTGCTCTGTTGCACGGCCACAGCATTTGGCATGGGGTCAAAACCTTCTGCCATGTGGCGATCTTCTTGTATCAGCATCTCATCCAGTGGTATACCGTTTTTAATGGCAATATTATGCAGCACACTGAATGCTTTAACTATATAGCACACTTAAAGCAAATTGATAATGTGTTTGGACGGAACACCCGAACACCTGAACACTTTGGTGCTCGCTCATCACTACTTATTAGGGTTGAGAGAAAAAAAATAGGCACAAAGTGGGAAAAAGGACGAAATGTTAACTCTAATCTTGAAATTTCCACTTTAATCATGTAGTTTATTTTGACATTAAAGTAGAACATCATAAACTTCATCTTAAAATTGTTTAATTTACTAGTTTCTCAAATCCCATCAGAACTAAAGTAGCACGTTAAATGCTTTGTTTTGTATTTGATCTTCTATGTGCTCTATATGCACTACATGTTTCTTAAACTGGCTTTCTCTTCCTCCGACAGGATACATAATCCATTACATTCGTGATATTACAGTTCTCTGAATAATTAAAATACTGAGATGTATACTTGATATCATTTTCATGATGATAGGAGTTAAAGCATGTTATTAAACATGGGAACATGGTGGTGCAGTGATTGTTCATGTCTCATGCAAGATGCTTGCTGTGCCATGTGCAACCTTCGTTGAAATAATTTATTGCAGCAGTAATGTCTCTTTCAAACGTACTAACCCCGCCCAATTCCTGTACTTCCTTTTCTTTCTCCAAATACCCAATCGCCACACAATCAGCTCTGTAATAGACGTTAAGCCATCTGTAAGCTTAGAACACTGATTCTTCTAAACTTTTAAGGAACATTGAACTATCTTCGTAGTACGTGTTTAATTATTCTATCCATCTATCCTTCCAGTGTCGTGCCAGCCCCAGCAAGAATACAGCGCGAGGCAGGAACAATCCGTGAACAGAGTGCCAGCTCCTTGCTAGCACTGCGGTACCATGCCTTCATTTGTTTAATTATTAACAATATAGATTATTTAAATTAAGTTAAATTTTTATCTGTATAATATAATAAACATATTTTGCTGCATTTCATCTAAAAATGATATCATCATCATATGTAAATACGCGCTTTATAAAGTCGCTCAGGATGTGCAATATTATAACTGTATTGCAAGTTTACAGTAAGGTAATTGTACTTATAAGTACAAAGCATTCTACAAGGAGTACTTGATGGATTGATTGAGTGCGTTTATAGTTCTTGGGATGAAACTGTTTCTGAACCGCGAGGAAAGGCTCTGAAGCGTTTGCCGTATGAGAGCAGTTCAATAGACAGCATGGAGGCAGCGCATGCTTGACGCTGTATACCGAGAATTCACTTTCCAATCAGCTGCTGTAGAGCTGTGATTCCCCACTCAAATACAGTGATATAAATACTCTGAGTGGTGCAGTGAGAGTAATATGGAAAAAGATGATTTGGTGTGGCAACCCCTAACGGAAGCAGCAGAAAGAAGAAAAAGAAGGTTCAGTGAGAGTTACAACACTAAAGCAGCTATGATATTTAGAATAGTTTGACCATTCTGTGGACCATTATATTGTTACTGGTTAATTAAAATCAGATGCATTAAACAAATAAACAATATGCATTGCAATGCATTTATAAAGCCGCGTCAAGGATGTGGAACTAAAAAAGAAAGGGAAACCACACAGGAACAGTAGCAGTGCTTTGACGCTGGGTGCTGCCAGTTTGCAAAACTGAGCGGAGAACTTGCGTACAACAAGCATTTAGCTACCGTGAAAATGTGTGTGGCTTTATGGCAAGTTTAGGTTTTTTTACATCGCAATTTCATCGTGGAGACAGGCTTATGCAACATTTTTGTGCGTACGCACCGTTTATACATGAGGGCCCTGGAATCTCATTTATAAAACTTTACATGAATTAAAGTGTTAAATTATGCATACAACTAAATCAAATCAGATTTATAAAACCTGGTCTACACACATTTGTACACAATTTACCCTTTATAAGCCATAATAATCATATCACTGTATGTACGTGAACATGTTTTTCTGCCCTGTGTGACGATTCGGGTTCTGCTCCATGCTCCCATCCACTGTCCGGGAGCCCTTGAACCCAACACAGTCGATAGTTATAACCAAGATGAGCTAGACAGTGAGCTAGACAACAGGGGATGATGCTTTTATTAACAATCACAAACAAAAGAGTGTTCAAATAAATAAAGTGCAGTATCAAAAGTTCAATAAATAATCCATCAAAGAAATGTGGAGGATTGAAATAATTACAGAAACAAACAATCCTTTAAAACGACGAGGAAGTTAAAACACAATGCAGGAAGGAGTCTTCTAAAAATCAATGTCAAGCCCAGTGCTTCTTTTACACTAGCGTCTCACCTGCTTCTCCCGTTAGGGCTCTGCAGCAGGCGAGATGCTCTCTCTGCAGCTGTCCTTCATTCATCAAACACATGGGTCTGGAGCCCTCCCGATTCCTGGCTTCGGTCGCACACTCATTCCAGGCCCAAGACTTGGTTCTCACCCAACGGCCAGGATGCACACATTGGGGAATCCACCACCAAATCTCCCGACTCCCGCTGTCTTCCCGATCTTATGCAGCCAGTCACCATTCATTGGTCACTCCCGCTACTCGTTCACTCAGCACTACTATGACTCCCACCCAGGTGTCGGCCAAACACCCAGGCTGCCTACTTAGCTGCCGGGAGCCTGCTCTCACTCGCTCTATCGCACCGGCTTTCTCGCTCACTGCTTCCTCCGGCAACCTCCGTTTCCTTCTCTTTTCTTTTTCATCTCTCTTTTTTTCTCTTCCAGCTTACTCGCACTTCTATATATTGAGGGAGGCCATAGCAGCTGCAGCACATTAACTACAGACTGTCTGATGACCTGTACAACCACACTATATGGAAAATTACTGTATGGCTCCCAGCACAGTGGGCATGGTGGATCTGAAGCTTAGCTGAGGTATCCCTGACCTGTTGGCCAGTCTCCTCTGGCAGAAAACCTGAATTATTACATTTCTGACAGGTAACTCCTCCCCTGGCTGGGGTTCAAATTTCTGCTTAATACATTTTTTATTTTTTTTAAAGAAAACAGAAGGCATTTTTACTGCACTGTTAGCCATATTGAGGTGATATAGTGTACATGCCGGCAAAATCTGAAACACTGACATAGTTTATCACATTTAGCCTGATTTACTTTTTTTCTGTATTTTCCATACATAATTAAATGTAAAGTAAACTGGCTATATAAATTACATTTACACATGGATTCTGTTTTGTTGTGTAAGTATGGTTTGATTGTACGCAATGTTATTTACTTGAAATAAAATTGATAAAAATAAACAAAATCTATACACATTCAGTGACTACACATAAGGATCAGATAAAGTATATAGGATTCCCCTTCGCTTCAACAAGAAGTGCCAAACATTCCTTAGGGATTTAGGCGCATGATGACTCCATAACATCATACATTTCGTGAAGATTTTCCTGTTATACTGGCTGTCAACCACCTGTTCCACCTCATCCCAAAGGCAGTCTATTGATTTGAGGTCTTGGGACTCTTTGGAAGTCACCGCCATGTTTGTGGAGCTGGCCTGTGATGACATGTGCATTGTGACATGATCAATGAGCCTCTCTGGGATGTATCTATTTTGACAAATGGTAGACAGTGTCCACAAAAGGGTGCACGTTGCCAACAACAATGCTAAGAATGTTGTGACTTTCAAATAACACTTAATACCCTTTAAGTGGCCTAATGTGTGCAAGAAAACAACCCATGAACCATCATCACTATCCTGTAACCTCAATATAAGACAAGAGTGATTATTAGATTCACATTGTTTATGCCAAATAATATCTACACATTGAAACAAAAATCAAGATTTGTCAGACCAAATGATATGTTGTTCCAGTTACCTTTGGTGTTCACATACACACTGTAGCCTGATCTTCCTGTTCTTATATGAAGGAAGTGGACCCCTAGATGGATCTTCTGCTGTTGTAGACCATACAAGTTACAGCATATAGTATGTTCAAAGAAACCTTTCCACACTGTGATTTTAATACTGGATGAGCTATCATCCTTGAAATCTAAGTAATCAATGTAGATCTTGGCATTAATGTTTGCAGTGCACCATGCAATGCATGTCTCTGTTACGTGACATTTGATATAGGGTTCATAAAATTGGTGCTAATGTTTGTGATGCACCACATATTGGAATGACAGAAACATAGCAACTGGATGGACACACAGACCTATCCTTTTATTAAGGTGCATTTGTGACTTTTCTGTTAACTTGTATGAGTCTGTCCATTCTTTACCGATATGTCTTATTGTCAAGATGTTTTCAGCCTCTGCTGCTCAGTAGATGTTTATTGTTTATCTCACCATTCTTTGTAAACTCCCAGATTGTAGGTCTTGAACGTGGAACCATTATTTCTGACACTGACAATCACACCACCATAGCTTAGATATCACACCTTGTCCATTTAAATATTCGGTGGGACAATAACAAAATCTCTTGCCCATGTCTGTCTGCCATATTTACACAGCTTTGGGTTCTCATGATTGGCTATATGGAGAAGGTTATTTGTGTTATCACGCAGTTACACTAATAAGTTGGTAGCCTTAAGAAATTATTTTTGACCCATTGACTAAATTCTCATGGAGCAGATGGAACTTGGTCTTTGCCTTATTATTGAGTTACTGGTACAGCTGGAAAGTAATCCTGAGGGACAGAACAGGCAGGGTGAGCCAGGCTGATATGAAGGCCTCACCATGTAAGGACTATGAGAGTCTCAGCAATGCAGTGACACCAGGGGCCACTAGAAGCAACTCTAGCTTGGTGTCACTTTATCCAAAGAAGCAACAAAAGTGTCACCAGTAGTGGATTTAAAGTCACCTGACACCAGAGTCAGGAGGAGAGCTGAAGGTAAAGGCTCACTGGTATAATGTTAGCTACATATTTTATGTGTTTTATCTGTTTCTGCCAATTGCTCCCTTTGGAATATATGTCTGAGGGATGAGTATTTTAAGGATATCTCTTTAAGGGGAACAGGGGGCCAAACCACATCTGTGAGTCCTTGCATAAACACGCTGGTGTGTGTCATATGAGGAAGAACTGACTTCAAAAGGATAAGGAGCCACGCATTTTAAAAAGAAAGGATTGCTTGAGAAATTTGGAAAGAGGATTAGAAAAGAAGCGATCTGTAAGGCAAGAAATGCTCTGTAGCTAGATTGGTTCGGGCGCACAGAAAAAGAAAGAGTCCTGGCTGACCAGGGAAGGTTATCAGAGTGCACGGCTTTGCCTTTTATTTGTGACGCTTGCGTCTTCCATGGAGGGACATTAACGCCATTACACCCAGGTGAGGCAGACTTCAGCATTCAAGATAAGAGTTGTCTCAAAACCGGTGAGAACGCTTCTTTTATATCTGTAGAAAGCAAACGAGTCAGTGGGATATTTGACTAGTACGCTGGATTTATCAGCAGAGTTCCCAGCCCAGTTGGATCCAAAGCCAAATCAAAGTTCGGTCTAAATGGGATTGGGGAATTTGTAGGGAGTGAATGTCTAATTTATATTTGTATATACAGTATATATGTATGTAATGTGAATGTTTTTGTACTGTCTGTAAGTGGTCATATTTCTTTTTTTTGTTATTATTGTTTTCTCATTTCCTTTTCTGTTTCAACGTTTTTTTGGGGAATGTATTATAAATGTTCGTTTAAAGGGGTTGGTCATATTAATTAGTATCTGTTTACTTTGTCCAGGTTTGTGTAGGATTTGTCAAAGGTTGTTTATAGTTCTGTTTGGGTGTTTATAATATATATTCTTTTTTGTTTAATTGACTGAATTGTTCGGGTGGTTATTTTATTTTTTTTTATTGTGTTTTTTTATACATAAAGGACACCTCCATCAAAGGGGATCAAATTGGGGCTAAAGTTCTGTCTGGTTCCGTTCTGATATAATTAGTTTCTTCCTAAGAGTAGGAGATTCTCATGTGTGCCGGTCTCCTCATCTTATCTTAAGAATAATTCACTGCACTGGTCCACAGGAGGTCAGCTTGATGTAAGAAACAGGAAGTGAGAGTGTAGTACTGGAAAGATGACCAAATGGGTAAGAAATACCACTTGGTGGGCAGGGATTTACGGAGTTAGAGTTGGTAGGCCCTTGAGGAGATGATGAATGTGTTTACAGTTTCAGTAACATGTGGACCCATCTTGATGTTTTTTTTATTCTTCGGATTGCATACTGCATGGAAAGACATAACAAGGGCAACTTCCTCTGTTACAGTTTTTACAGTGCAGATGGTTGAGAATTTAAATACATAGCATACTGGGTGTAATTTTTAGATCAGAAATTAGAAATTTTATAACAATTGGTCAACTATTAGACTTTCACGATGGAGGAGTAAAGCAAAATAATAAAATAAAAAGGTCAGTGCCAAGCATTATCTAATGGCCTTTCTAAGAAATGCCTCTAGGATAACGTGTTAAAATTTCCTGATCAAAACAACTTAAGGGCGATTACGCAGCCGTTATGGGAGCACAATTCGACTTACTTATCCACATCAGATGCAGTGATGGGCCCAAATCCTCCTCAGGTAACAAACAAGGAGGCCAGCTTAAGCAAGGGGCTGCCTGTGATGTGCACAGATGTTTTTATATCACTTTGCTTTATCCCTCTGAGTGAACAGTGAGGCGATGAGAAACTAGAAGACCAGAATTGGATACCGGTACTTTCACTTTGGTAGTGTGGGCCATGTTCTTTTAAACCCAGTTAAGAACATGGATTTTTCATTTTTGAATGCAATGGTAAATAAAGGTGAGGACCACTTACAAGCGCAGGTGCTTGGTCAGCTGTTGGATGATGTGGAAACAGCGTAGTACTCCTGTGCTGCTGGAGACAGAAAGTCATGAGCCAGTGCCACATCATTTTGTGAAAGTTAAGGTTATTTTCTTCATTATTACAGTTTTACATGAGCAAATGTGGCATATTGAGTACACCCTTGACAGATGTTCCATCCATCCATCCATCTTCTAACCCGCTGAATCCGAATAGGGTCACGGGGGTCCGCTGGAGCCAATCCCAGCCAACACAGGGCACAAGGCAGGAACCAATCCTGGGCAGATGTTGTTCCTCAAAATTAATCTGGCAAGAGGTGCATCTGTGTTGTCACAATAAACTGCTGTGTTTACTTGTGGCCAACACGGAGAAGTAGGACAATTGAATCAATGTCACTGTGACCCTACATCAACATTTTTTGCTGCCTAGTCTGTTTCTTTTGGCTTTTTTTTACTGCAGCCCCTTTCATCATCATTGTCATCATCTTCCAAAAACATAGCAATATAGAATTAAATGTTAAATAAATTGTGAGCCCCACTGCCATACACTGACTGCCATCCACATTCGATTTAGAATCGCATACTTCTCAGTTGTGAAAGGACAACTCATAAGAGGCAATGAACCAAAACACACTGTATGATTCAAAAGGACACTCTGAGACAGAGTGCAAGTAGTGCAAAATGTTGTGCAGCCATGCTTTTGCTGAATAGCAGAATGTGGGAGAATGATTACAACATTGCTCCTCCACATACAATGTTTTGTTTTGCATTACGACTCTCTGCTTCTTTAAATCTGGAGGATCGGATCAAGTCACTTTTACTCATCTGCTGTCTACTTTTCCACAAAATGTAAGGTCTTCTTACACGACTTTTTGAATTAAATGACTTCAGCCATGGACAGCAACCCCCCTCATGTTTCAGCAGCAGGTTTGGATTTTCATAACTCCTTGTGCTTGATTCACTCCAGTTCAGGTGTCCGTTTTTGACTGAAAAACATTCTGGCAGTCTTTAATAGAGTGAGTAATGCTGGACTATTCATTATGACCTGCATGGTATACTCTTGACTAGGAAGTTCAAGCTTAAAGTATAAAAATGTTTTCCATAAAATTAATTACATTTTTTTTTTAAATGTAATGAATCACGGCTGGTTTCCCTCAGAGTTTACACATGTAGTAAACTAGATGAGAGATGGGGTTGAATGTACAGTAGGTTGCAGTTTTATTGTAGAAGCATTAAGTGAATAGGACATGAGGAACTCTGTTAGGTCAGTAGGCCCACTGCTTCCATTAATTCATGTTTTTATAATATATATGTCAACAAGATAATGATAAAATATTAGACACAAACAATGCTTGACTGGAAACAAGCCAACAGATCGAATAAAATCAATAAATAAACAAATGCGTTTGTCTTTTGTGATTCCCACTACAATAGGAAGTTTTTAAATATTTCCTGAAAGCCTCAGAAACTTAATATGTATCCTTTTGGATGCTACTGAGTAAACAGATGTGTCTGAATGTGCATCGCTTGATGATTACTGTATTTTGAATTTCATGCAGAAACAAAGGAGACATTTTGGGAAGACAGACCTTA